>NC_034412.1:19932846-20022676 GCF_002078875.1 Numida meleagris | reverse complement strand
TCTCCTTCTCCTTCTCCTTCTCCTTCTCCTTCTCCTTCTCCTTCTCCTTCTCCTTCTCCTTCTCCTTCTCCTTCTCCCTCTCCTTCTCCTTCTCCTTCTCCTTCTCCTTCTCCTTCTCCTTCTCCTTCTCCTTCTCCTTCTCCTTCTCCCTCTCCTTCTCCCTCTCCTTCTCCCTCTCCTTCTTTCTCCACCCACGTTCGGGCAGCTCCCCGGACCACCGAGGCAGTTCGGAGCATCCCATCCCACCTGGGCTTCCTTTAGCCGAAGTAACAAACGGGAGGGAGAAGGCAGACATCGGGGGCAGAAGGAAGTGGTAGGGCCCGAGCTGGCGCCCAGGTGCAGCCGTGCAATTGTTGCTGCGGGAGAGACAAAGACGGGGGGAAATTATGTGATGTTAAAAAACTTTATTTTAAAGGACACATTAAGCTCACAGAAGTCTCTGAGAGATACTACTTATTTCTGCTTATTAGTGATAATAGCCCAGTAAATTTGCTATTGAGTGTATCAAAGGCATTCAAAGCGACTTTGGAACATCAAAAAGATTGCGAGGCTGATTTTACGGTTTCCTTCCAGGCCCGACCTCCCGGCTACATGCCGCGATTGTAGCGTTTAACAGTGAGCACCGATCGGCCCCGCTCCGCTCCGCCGCCCGCCCCGACGGCCGCGCCGCCCCGACCCACGCGTGGGGCTCCGGGGGCAGGCGAAGAGGCAGCGGGGGGGGGGTTGAGAGGGTGGGGGGAGACGCGTCCCACGCCGCTCACGAGACAAAACAAAAATAAAGTTAAAAATCGGGAAAAGAAAAATCAAAAGCGCTGAACATTCTGCCTAGCGAGCTGCACGCAGCACGGTGCTCTCCGCGGGCGCGGGGGGGAAACTGTGCCCTGCTCTCACCTCGCGGCGCGGCATCCCCTGCCCTGCCGGGCTTTGATGTGCTGTAATTGAGCCTTTCTCCTCCAGCCCTTCATTTCGCCTTCCCCGCTTCTCTCTTCTCTGTTCCAGTTGGGGTATTCTATATAAACATCAAAAGGACAACGCAGCTTCCCCCGCTCCCCGTCCCCCCGCCCCCCTCACTTTTTTTTTTTATTAGGACAAATAGCGAAATGCTTCATTTATTCATTACTAGCTACAGACGAAATAACGCGCGGGGTCTGTGCAGGTCCGCTCCGCAACACGCAAACCTGTGTACGTTCAAAGCCCGGCATTAAATCCCGGTTGATCCCAATTTAAAGCGGAGAGCGAGGGAGAGGGAAGCGGCTCTTTGAGTGTGCGAGAGAAAGAGGGGCCGAGATGAGGAGCTGGTAATTATTGAAATATAAGGGTGAGATTAATTCAAAGGAAACAAACTATGAAAACAATTGGAGCCGAGTGAAAAGCAAAACCCAGATTAGAATTTGCTCGTGGTTTGTTGTCTGTCTGCTTTCTTTCCTCCTCCCCACCCATTGTCACAGTGCAAGGCAATGGGATTTGCACACTTGAGGTGTAATAGCATTACTGCATTAATTAAAATTTTCATTTCACGTCCAGATTGTTTACTTATCTGCTGGAAACATATGTCGGGAGAAGTTGAGATTCTGGATTCTGCTCTGCTGCCCAAGGTGCAGCGCAGTACAGGGGGGGAGAGGATGGCTTCAGATTTTTTTCTCGCTGCATCCTCCAGCCTTATCTCGGCGCTGTAAATTATAAGGAGACTCCATTGAACTGAATATGAAGATTATATTTGCGAGCGGCGCGTCCTAGAGCGGCCCCGGTCCCACTTGGAAATGAACCGCGCCGCTTCGCGCCCCGCTCCGTGCCCACCCCCGGGGCTGTGTGGGGGGGAATCCCCCCCCTCCATCCATCATCCACCCGCCTCGCCCCGAGGAGAGGGACAGCCGCCCCCGGGGTGTCCCCCGCGTGTCACCGCTGCCACCCGGGGACAGCCGTCCGGAACCACGAGACATTCATCCCCAGGCTGTGCTTTCCGAAGCGGATCCCCCCTCCCCAAAATCACCTCCGGAAGGGCCGGGGGGGGCGGGGGTGGAGAGGAGGAGGACACGGTCGGGGCCGGTGCTCCTCTTCGGAGCTGGGTGGCCGCCGGGGCCGCGCCGTCGGGGCGGGCGCCGCACGGGGCAGCGCAGAGAGGAGCCCGGGCACCCGCAGCGGGGCTGTGCTCCAGGTGGGGCCGTCTGTCTGGTTGCTCCCCCCCTTCTATTTTATTTCCCTCTTTTCTCTTTTTTTGGAAGGGAGGGGAATTTTATTATTATTATTATTATTATTATTATTCACCTTTTTTACTTTTTTTTTTTTTTTTGAAGAGACCCCTGAGAAAGCACCGAGGTGCCGTCCTCTCCGCCGGGTCTATCTGTAATTGAATCTAGGTCAGTTATTCTAAAGCATGGGAGAGGCTGATTCCCTCTTTCCGACATCAGCCCGGAATTTGGGGGGAGGAGAGGGGGGTCTTGCAATTTCATTTAAAATGTAATGGTGGATGAACCGATAAGCAAATAGGGGGAAAAAAGGCTCTGCTTAAAAGAAAAAAAAATGGCATGCTTTTAATATGCTTCCAGATGGGGGGAAAATGATTTACATGGGAGTTTATTTCCTCTTTGCTGATATGAAAGAATTACAGATACAAAACCCACTGATCTATAGAATAAAAAAAAAGAAAAGAAATGTTATTTTCCTGTAAAGGTATCAGTTCATTTATATTCATTTAACCATCCATCCATCAATTCACTTTCTCTCTCCCTGCACATTCTCTCTGCCTCTGGTAAACCTACCCCACCAATATACTTTTCTGGAATATACAATGAAGTTTCCTTAAAAAAGAAAGAAAGAAAGAATGAGATATTCAGCTGAAGTAGGGAAAGAGAAGTTCCCCTTCTTCCCCTGACCCCCAGCTCCTGGTTTACCTTGCAGACTTTGAGGAAATTAGCAATATGGAAGAAAAACGCTTAAGTTTGGAAGAAAATGTCTGTTTATATCTATAAATAATATATGAACTATAGATGTTATATATGTGTCTACTGTGTATATATAATATATATCATGGAGCTTGTGTGCTCAACATGTATGTACTGTGTCTTTACGCTTCTGTTATATAAATAGTTCATTCTCTCTCTATGTGCGTGCCTATAAAATAAAATATATACATATTGTACAGATATTTACAGCATTCATATATCCCAAGTGCACGGCCATAGATTGAAACATACATCCAACCTGCGTATGCTGTATATATGTGCAGTATATATGATGCCCGCTCTGTGCACATACAAACACAGCATCTCTCTGACCTGGAGCAGAATGTTTGCATTTAAACACAAAAGACCATCCTAAATTCCCCACGTGCGTTCCTGTATGAGTGTGGAGGCACATCTGACAGCATAGGGCGGGTGCTGGTGTTTGTGTCCACATGCTGAGCACTCTATGCACACAGAGAGAGAGCGGGCTACGGGAAGGCAGGATCAGACTAATGCCCTCACAGCTTCCCAATCTAAGAGATGTGGCTGTATTTTTTTAGTGTGTTTAGCTGGGCCTGAAATAGAATTTTCCTTATAGGAAGAGGGACCAAAGAGCAAACCTCCCTCATTGTTGGTAACACGGGCAAGTATTACAACAAATCTACCTAGGGGTGAGCCCTTCCCTGTGGGGCCAGCCCTGGCTGGAGGTGGCTTCTTCCTCCAAGAGGAGGATGAGGCCGTCTGCTTGAAGCAGGAGGCTGTTAAACCATCCATCCATCAGTCATCTCCCGGAGAACTTCGTGCAGGCTGGAAGTGAAGGGACGCAGCATAATTCGCTACGCGCCCTACGTATAGCAGGAAAAGCAGTACAAGAAGTTGGCTCTTTATTGCAAGAAACAGGTAAACGGGGAGACAGCTAGATATGGAAATACCTACATAGGCAGATAAAAATACACATCTTTATCTTCAGCCAGATATTTATATAGATCCGCATATAATTTCTCCCGCAGCTGCTGGTTAGAAGCAGCTCCACTGGCACTCGGGGTGTCCCTGCCACTCTTCCAGCAATCCCAGGTATCGATGCATCGCCCACCCCACGATCAAACAGTGCTGAGACGGGCAACCCCATGGAAGCGTGCCCTGTGTGTATCCCCAGCAACAACAACAGGCTGATCAAAGGCGGAGGCACCGGGCTCCGTGCTGTAAGCGGCACCCACGGATGTCAGCCCCGCTTCATGTTTGGAACCCGCACCTGAATAAATACATAATCACATCACATAACGTAATTAATAAGAGTATCACCATGAAGGACTCTTAAAGGAAAGGCTGTTGAAAGAGAGTTCCTGAAGATAATCCTTTTAAAAGGTTTCCTTAAAATGCAGCCGCTAGTGGGAAGAAGGCAGGTTTAGTTCCAATATCTTAATACCTCCGGGTAGCGCCGTTTTAGATCTCATAATGTCTTTCCTTTAGCACTGATTTGACTTCTGTTTTGGGACTTGCACATTTTGGAGGATCTTGTTGCTGTGGTGGTTCTCAATGAGAAGGTCCCCCAAGGAGGTTGCTTCCAATGACCCACTGGGACCCGTGGCTTCATTTCTGCTGGAAATCAAACGTCCTCCCTGCTTGTAACACCCTTTCCAACCTCACCCTTCTGGATTTTTATCTAATGACCCATTCAAGTCGTTTCAGGGTGCTGCTTCGTTTGTTTTTCCCTTATTGTGGATGGTGTGACAATCCCTAGTTGCTGCAACAGGGTTCGGTTTCTCCTAAGCTCTTTGCTTAGGAGCGTCCCTCAGCTCCATCACGCTCAGGATGGGTCTGCATGGCATCACCTGCCACGGTCGGTAAGTAAATGACTTCTCTTTGCTTTAAGAAATGACATCTGTGTAAAATGATGCACACAGTAAATTGCAGAGCTAGGAGTTAAATAGGAAACAGTGGTCTCTGTTCCATGCTCCCCCAAACCCCTCTTCCTCACCCCATGAGCTATTTCCCTGGAGGGGCTGGGATCCTGCCTTTCACTGCCGCTGCTCACACAGAGCTTCAGCTCAGCAGCAAGCCGCTTCCAGCAGGAAAAGCTGGGATTTGTGAAAATGTCACCAAATTGGCATGGGAATTATTAGTGAGGGTTTTTGGAGTGAGAGACAATGGACCCAATGGTCCCAGCAGCAATATTTAAAAAAATGCAGAATAAAAATGAAATTCAATTGAATCAGATTTTTTCTGTTGTTGCTTCTTTATCCTATGACTGTGGACAGCCCTTAGAGCAGTTCCTATCCAAATGTATCAATCACAGCATAAGTGCCTCATCTCTCTTACCTGCAAGGAGGTTTTGGCCTCTGGAAAACCAGCTATCTCAATTTCCAGTGAAGCAGGGAGCAGGCTGTTGTGTCGTGGCAGTGTATATGTAGGGGAAAGCAGTTTGAAGGCAATGTAAGGGGGTTTTGGAGGTACCCCAGTGGCTGTCCTCTCTCACCGAGGCTGGCACCGGAGGGCTTTGCATGTGCCACTGGCCCAGACCCTGCCTGTGAAGGGCAGTAGTGAATGTTCTCAGGCCTCCTGACAGAGCAGGATCAGGTCTTCGAAGGCTCACATGATTTCAGCTCTTTCAGCATTGAAATCATTGTACAAATCAGAAATAAGTGTCAGCAGGTTTGGGATGGGAGGCAGCACAGGAGGGCTGCTGTCCCTGGGCCACCTGGTTGGTGAAGGGGCCGTGTCCATCAGTGGCACTGTTGGGATCCCAGCATCGTCATGGGCTGAGCTGAGCCTTCTGGATCCCATCAGTGACGTCCTCTGCGTGGTGGGCTCCTGGAGCAGCACCAACTGCTCCAGCACTGCAACCCAGTGTTCTTTCCTATTATATCTTTCAGCTGTAGTTTCAATATCAAATAAGGTCTTCACTTTTTAAATTTTCTTTCACCAAGATAGGTGACCTCTGATTTAGAATGGGTATTTAATTGCACATAATTTCTCCAAATTTCCACGCAGGAGTCTTTAAAGTTTGCCTCCTTCCTTCCCTGTGAGCCGTTGCTGGATGACACAGACATGGGTTTCCCCTCGCTTCTTCCTCTCCATCCACCCCTATTCACACGGGAACTCCCTCACCGTGCACCGAGAGGAGAAAGGGAACAGATCTTTATCAGAGACTCACCCAGGATTTCCGTACATCAGTAAGTTAAATAGCCAAGCAAATTCTTCTCTATTTAGAATTAAAACTCTTGCTGCCAAAAGCATTCCCTTCTGTTGGAGGCAAACCAGACGGTGGTGCAACCTTGTGTCCTTCTCTCAGATGTGCCACTTCTCAGTGATGGGGTGATTTTGCTTGTTCTCTCTTGGGCTATGGAGTTCCAGGGAAGACAAGAACTGAATTTCTAGCGGAATTTATTTTTACAAAAATAGGAAAAAAAAAATATATATATCCCCACGTTGCTTCAAATCCCTGCCAACTTTTTGAGCCTTCGTAGCTAAGCCAAAAATAAGGGCACAAAACAATTTTTCTTCATTCGCAGGTCACCTTGAAGGGTAGATGAGTAGCTCTTCTAATGGTATTTCTTATTCTGAGAGGATTTTACTGAGGAATGTAGCAATGACTGAAAATCTCTGTTTCCTTACAGGTCCTCAGTTTTGTCTTAAGGATATGCAAGCATCTGGACAACTCTCCACTATGGATTTTTATTCCATTGCTGCAACATTGAGGTACTATGGAGGTTTGGCATGAATATTTTTCTTTAATGCAATTTTGTAAGCACCTCTTGGCACTACAGCCTGCACTCACACATTCAAATAGCAGAGCTGGAGGACATGACTACTTGGGGAGGCATCCTCTTTCCACCCAAATGCAGCCTCTCTGCTTAGCACAGATTAAGAAGTATGAAAAAGGATGTCCTGTACAGCATGAGCATCCCAACAGCGCGGGAGCACTGATGTGGAAATAAAAGCGCAGGAGTGGAGGTGCTCCAGTGGTTCCTCCCTTGGGCTGGGCAATGGTTAGGTGCTCACTGGTGTCAGTGCCCTTCTCTCTGCTCTGTGCCTTTCATCATGCATTGATCCAACTGTCCCCTACAGCATGGGGCTACTTTGGGACAGGACCCCATGGGTCACCTCCTTCGCTGGCACATGGGGAGCAGCTGCTGCCTGCAAAGAAACCATCCCGAAGGTCAAGCTCTGCACGTGCTTTGTCTTAGTCACAGTGGTTTTCCCAGCCCCAGCTGATAACTGATAAGAAAACCTTCCACTCTATGCATACCTATGCATATATATAGACATGCACACAGATGAACATGTGTGTACATAAATGGATCTCTTTAAATTTAAATAGATTTATGCCCAAGGGCAGGAAGGCGGATAGAAGGTCGTTACAAAGAGAAGAGATCCAACACATCTGTGTGCTTTTTTGTGAGGATTAAATCTGTAGTAGGCTGAATTCAGTGCTAATGGTCCTATTAATTTCTATTTTTCATTATTGTTTTCACATTTGTCAAGCTTCGATGAAGGGATAATGAGGTAAATGGATGTTAACTGCAAATTAATCATCCCTGTCCTGATAGTGTAACACAAGTTCCTATTCACTTACCTTCATTACTTAGAAATAGCAACACACGTTACATATTCATAGCAGCAAAACCTGCTGGATTCCGTAACACAGCAAAAAAAAAAAAAAAAGAGAGACTTATCTCTAAAGAAAGTACAAATACTCACTGAACATGCTGGTTTGAACTCTAAGAAAGTGCTGAGGAAGGTGAGGGCGTAGGGTTGTAAGGAGAGCTTGTGGGAAACCATGTGCTGATCATGGGTGGGTTGGACCTTTGGCTGTGTTTAGCTCTTGAAGGTGAGATGATTTGAAGGTGTCTTTTTTTTTTTAATTGGAGTGTGTTTCTTCTCATTGTGTGGCAAGAGATAGACGTATTTACCAGTAGAGGGATTTTTTTTTGCAAACTGCTTTGCTTTGCTTTGTAGGTTGGTTTCTCTGAGCCCGGTCTTGTGGTGGTATCAGGTTTTTGGGAGCCTGGAGGCTTCTTGGTACCCGTATGAAATGGAACAGAGTCAGTGAGACCTTGGGCTCACTGAGGTCCTGCCAAGGGACCGGAGAGGGGCTGGAGGTGGGGATGGAGAGCCCCCAGCTGCAGTGGTGTGTCTGCTCAGGGGTTACACTGCTGTCTGCTGGAGGCTTCAGGCATTCTGCCCTGGGACAGCTGCTCCTGAAGATGGGCTTTAAGCACTCGCTTGTTTTCAGCTTCGACTTTGATTCAGGCAAATGTAGGAATTTCTGCTCAGGTTTTTTTTACCCCTGATGGAGTGATGTTGGGTTTTATGGTCCTAAAGATTTGTGTTTCATGGTAAACGAAGCCATTCCTGGGGGAAGTGGCCACTGTGGGTTCATCCTGTAGATGTTCAGGGAATACTCCTAGGTTTGCAGACATCACTGCTTGTCTGGGAGGAGGCATCTTACATCATCTGGGCATTTCTTAAAGCGATTCTCTCAGCCTTTGTCACTTCCTTTTTATCATGTTCCTCTTTGCCAGTCCTTGGTACAGTCCTCCTTCTTTCAGTGGTCACTTGAGACTGATGTTGACGCAGCAGATTTACATATCTGTCCCAACATTACTTTTTATCTTCCCAACTAGAATTTATCACTGGTCCTTCCCTTTTCAAATGCAAAGGTTTTACAGTAAAGAATCATCTAATCACTGTCCAATGACACCTCTCCCAGGGTACTGCCTTTCCTGACATCTCCATCACTTGTTTGGAGGCACCAAGTGACATTTTCCTGTGTAGCTTTCACTCACCTGCTGTCCAGGAGAAACAGTCAAATCTCCACAGCTGCCTGCCTCATCCTGCCTACCCTGTGTTTGGGTTGGGATGGGCAGCAGACCTTTGTTCACAGACCCACTCTCTGCACCCAACTCATCTTGGTTATACCCGGAACCTTCTCACTGTTTCCCCTCCTCTTCTCTCTTCACATTCCCTTCATTTTTATTTTTTTTTTTTGTCTCTTTTCCCTCCCAGCAGGTGCTGACAGAACATTTTCTTGCTGTAGTTCTGTTGGATTTCACTCCTCACCCACCATCTCCACTACGTGCTCTCCAAGCTGAAACATCTCCACTCATTTAGTAGGTCCTAGAAAGAAACAAAGCAATGGAGAGGGACATAAGTATGCCAGAATTCAGTGCTCTGACAGCACAGTTAACTAACATTGACCTCTGGCTACTTCTGTGGCTGCTGCGTAACGCTTTATACTGAGTGTTTCTTTTGTTTTGTCTCCAGCCCAAGAATTCATTTTTTAATAAGAAAACTCAGAAGTGCCTCTGAAGGATATGGGCTCATGAGCATCACTGCTGTGTTGCAGATGTGCAAGCTTCACTCGCTCACATGGTCCCACTGTCTCCAGCTATTTGGATTAATGAGGGTCCAGCGTAGTCCTTGCTTTCTTCTCTTGCAAGACGCATGCAATAGAGCCTCGGATCTGCCTTTGCCTCTTCAGGCATTTACTCCATGCCATCACGTGTGCACACTGCTGCTTGGAGAGCCTTGGAGAAGAGGAGGGAAGGCTCTCAGCGTGCTAAGCGAGCGGCTGGTTTCCTTTCCTTGTTGCTCCCATGGCTGGAGGAGAAGCGCACTTCATGTGCCTGCCTCAAGTCTCTGGAGTCAGCTGTTAAATCTGGCTCTAGATGTTTGTTCTTGAAAGTCAGTCCTGCCTTGCTGCCTTTCATGGGTCCTCTTCTTATTTATATCTGTCCTCATGCTCGTGTGTTCCCTTCATTGTCAAACTGCTTCTTCCCACTTTTTTTTTGCCCCTTCACCCAACTCCCCTGCAGGTGGGTTTTCCAGTTGCCTACATCCTGCTCCCTTTCCCAGGACAAAGGAGAATCTGCATTTCTTGGCACAGATAACTCATAGGCTCTGTCTTCAGCTGTTGAGGAGCAGAAAAGGAATTTGCTTCACCTGTGCACGAGGGCTGATGGATGGTGAGTGCTCCTCTTAGTGAGGTCCTCTGCTCTCCCAGGGCTGGTGGAAGTGTGCTGGGACTCTGTTCTCAGCCCAGCTGTGAGAACTGATATGTGATCTAAGTCACTGCACTTCTCTTTGCTCCTGTGCTTGGCCTGGCTGTCTGCGTGGTGATTTGTCATTCCTCTGGCTACCCTGGAGCATCTTTATTTCTGTTTGACCTTCACAAAGACAGCAGTGTTTCCTCTGGGAAGGAGGAAGGAGACTCAGTTCAAGACCCACATGGTCTTTCATAAGCTCATCCACCCAAAGTGGCAGGGACCCGTGTCCTCTCCCACCCTGGGACTGGGATTTGGATGTAGTGGGTGCTGCTGTCAGAGCTGTGCAAACCTGACATTCCTGAAGGGTTTAGGCTCCTAAATCACATGGGCTTATCAAAAAGTAAAATCCAGGCTCTCAAGTGTCTCAAGCAGTTAAGCTCATCTTGTGGAGAGATGTGAGATATTTCTAAATGGAATCAGGAATGGAGGAAGCAGCTGGGTACATTTTAATTCTAATTTTTCCCATATATCAAGCGTTAAATTAACAAGTGAGGGAGAACACTACTGAGGAGCTATCTGGTGTTTAGACAGGCATATCAGGATAAAATTACTCTGTGCTTGCCCGTGGTTTGTCTGGATACTCCTGGAACTGCACCAGTAAAGAGTATAATTGCACTGCTCTTTGAGGCTTCAGGTTTGGTGCTGCAAATCCTCCCCGCCGTCTGACTACGCAAGGCTTGCTTGATGACGTTAGGTAATTACTCCCTGTAGGCAATTTCTACTGAGGCAGGGCATAAAGCTCCTCAGAGGATGTGCTATCAGGAGAAAAGGGAGAATGGCTCAAGCAAAGGATTAATGTTTTTAGCTGTAAAGACGGTTGGCTTGAATGTTTGTTGGAGAGAGGCTTTCCTTGCTGTGTTTCAGTATGGGAGTCTAATTGGCACATGAAACACACTGCAGTTTAGACGATGATGTCTACTTCTGAATTGCCAATGCAATTCACAGACTATCTCAATGTCATTAATTTTTATTTTACAATAGTGAGAATAAGGATCAATATCGTTGTTTTTGACTTGGAGTAAATGAGTTTAAAATCAGAGTCCTCCCCAACATCGTTCATTTGCCACATGATATTGGGCACTGAGGGCTTTGGGTCAGTTCACATCTATGTACATCACCTCTATGGTGCACCACAGGCACAGCTGGCCTGTACCTTATAGGTGCACTTGGAGTAGTCCTGTCTCTGAGCTCATATTGACTTTCACTGAAGCTCAGACATAAAATGCTTCAGTGCACCGAATATGATATTTTTTCTCAATCCGAGTCCCAGGAGAACTCACTCCAGGCATCCCCACTCAATGAAATATTGTTTCTGCCGCCAGGGAAAGCAATCTCTTGAGAACCAGCCTGGATGTAGAGGAACGGATCATTTCCCAGCAACCTTTTGATATTGTCAAACCTTCAATCTTTTGGTGATTTTTGAACTTGGTGACTACATCAGACCAGCCTTGGCCAATAAATGCTTCATTTTCACCAACATTTATTACTATTCCCCTTGCATATCTCAGATCATTTAGTTGTGGATGTAGCATCATTGTTCCCATTTTATAAATGGAATAGTTGCATTGCAGATACACCTGGGCAGCCTGGGAAGTGGGTGCAAGTCTGCTCTGGGTTGCTGAGTTCCTTTTGCAACACCAGCATGCCTAAAGGATGCTTGTGTGCGTGTACCCTGACTTATGTTGTTTAGGTTGGTAGATTTTCAGTTATTTTCTGTGTTTCTAAGATTTTCTAAAAATGAAAACGCTGGCTGCTGGTGGGACACGCAGCTCTTCACCTTGCTCCAGCTTCAGTGCAGTATCCAGTGCTTACAAGGGCCACACTGGTCCTTAAGCAGGGGACATCTAGGGCTGCCTCTAAGCTTGTAGATAATGAATATCATGGCAATTAACCTTATGGACAGGCAAGAAAAGTCAGGATTGGTTTAAATTCCTGGCTTGCTCCTCATGAGGTTGCAAGCTCATTTAACATCACGTCAAACTCCAAATGGCCATGTAGATTCAGAGCTCATGAGATCATTCCTTTCTTGCAATCCACCGGATCGTCCTTGAACTCCTTCATTCTCTGCTCACAGCTGCAAAATCTCATAGGCAAACATGAACATTTTCAGAGGAAAATGGCCAGCTTTTATAGAACAAACTTGGATTTTAATTAAAAACCTTGACTTCTGCAACTTCCCATCAGTTTAAAAGGATGCCAGCATGCCTGCTTTTTCTGGAGGGGTGAGTTGGGGCTGCCCTCTGCTCTCACTCAGAAGGACTTCTCCTTTGAAGGGGAAGAAGCCACAAAGACCACATTTGCCTATAGTCAGCAACATTTGTTGAATGAATTAAAAGCTGAAACTCACACTCAAATCTAATCCACAAATAAGAGGTGGGAGGGAGCAGTTGTGCAGTAGGCAAATGAAAGGTTACCATTTCAAGCCTGCTTCTGATTTTATTTTATTATTTTCCAGACCATTCCTCCAAAATCCCACATCCTGGACTGTATCCCACCAGTACTTGCTTTCCTTTCTCTTCCCAGTATACTTCCATGCGCAAAAGAGTCTCAAATAAAGCAGCAGCAGGAAGCTTAGATTCCACTTCCCACTCTTTCCCAGCTCTAAAAAAGATGTCCTTCTAGCAGAAGTTATATGACAGCATCCTGGTATTCATTGTAATGCTGGGCAAACAGCAGCAGAAATGGTAAGTCCCTTGGTGAGGATGTTACACTTGCTATCAGTGTTGGTCTCCTTGAAGCTGCAGCTGCAAATGTTTAAGTTTTCCTTGGTGTCTTCACTGATGTCCTTGGTACCAGCCTTTTGATAGACTTATGGCTGCCAATGAGAATGTATTCTTCATGTCTTCATGTTTTTTCAGGTCTTCAAGAAACCAGTGTCTACTGGAGAGGACAGGGCTGGAGATGCTGCCAAAAGACCCACAAAAGCACGATGCAAACAGCATCCTCTTACTGGGCTTTGGGAACTGCTCAGGGTTCGTGCCACTCAGTCTGTTCCTGGTTAAGAGAAAGCTTAAGAAGTGCCATATTGCCCAAGGTCTGATCTCCTAGGGACTGCTGAGGTGCTAGTAGACCCCCCTTGTTGCTGCATAGCTGCCTGCGTTTCTGTGTAAGTACATCAGGACGTCAGCATGAGTTTGTATGCTATGGATGTCTCAGTGTAATACATGAGATGGTTCTTTTTCCCATCTCCACCTCTGCAAGATCCAGGATGCTGCCAGAGTTCCCCTTCGGACTCCAGAGTCCCATTGAGATCATGACAGCCATGTTTATGTGCTATTCTAATGCTGCTTGTTGCAGCGTAAGTGCTTTTTAATGCACGGCATTACAGCAGGTGCATGCTGTTCTCTCCCTTACCGAATGACTGTCTGGAGGGATGTAATTCCAGCTTCTGCCTCGGCACGCCGTTATTTACAAGTGCGGTTACATGGTTTGTGCCACCTCCGAGCTTAATTTAGTTAATTTGGCACATGGCACGTGAGAACCACCTTTACAGAACAAGTGCATTGATTCCCAGCTGGCTCAGGGATCCCATAACTGCATCCCCCAGGAGACAGGACTTCAGAAGAGCATTCAGGGAGTGATGGGCAGAGTTGTCAGCAGCATGAGGTCCCACCATTCCTACACGTAAAACTACAGCAGGACACATGCAATGTGTGTCTTGGGCAGCCAGGTCTGTGGCAGCTCCTTGGCCATTGATGGAGTGTGCTTTGCTGACTGTCCCCACAAAGGCTTATGGCTATGAATTTGCAGATGTAGTTGTAGAGCTGGTCAAGAAAACACCTTAAAATCCACCTCCTCATACAGGACTGGTTCCTATAGCCATCGGCTGTTTCAGTGTAAAACTCTGCTGGGAAAGGGAGTCCAGCTGGAAGCAATGCACCTAACAAAGATATTCTGTGCTGATTTTTCAGAGGGAAGGATCTGTTCTGATGATGTTTACTTGATCCTGTGCGCCTTTTGCCCTCGGAAGCCTTCATTGGTGTCGCTATCGATATTGCGTGAGGAACTGCAGTGAAGTGCCATCCATGTGTCCAGTGTGCTGAGAAGTCTCCAGGAGCGGTGCAGTGAGGAAGCAGGAGCTGATGAGCTGTGGCATGAGGATTCTCAGGGAGCCTTTCCCAGATTAGTCGTAAGAGACAGCTCTCATACAGTGCTTGTCATCCGACGAGTGTCAAAGTGCTCCATAAAGCACTGCCTGCAGCACTTCCCTGGTGCAGACTGGGGTCACGGGGGAATGAAGAGGCTTGCCAGGGTCACTGATTTCTGGGTGAGTTGCTGGTCGTAGACCGCCTTGTCCAGGTGGCAAGCAGGAGTCTGGCTGCTGCAGTGCAAGAGCTGGAAGATATATAAACAGATGTAAATAACATGTGAGATTAATAGGCTAAAAGATCAGGATTTGTGTTTCACTGGAAAGAAATCCTGCTGACTTCTTTTCTGTATCTATCCATGCTACCACCTTCCAATACTTATGTTTTCCTGTACCCACTGCCACTGAGTTGCTACGGTGGTTCCAGTTTGCCCTGATGTCCACAAGCAGATGAGTTTCAAAGGCAGTTCCTACAGATGCTCCTGCAAGCAGCAGGGAGGCCAGAGACGCGAGAGTGTCACAAAAGAAGCAGTGAAGCAAAACATCTCCTTTGGGCTCCTGTGGCTGTGTTTGCCTTGGGTGCTAGCCCATGTCCCGTGTCTCCCAATGGTTAAGCCCTGCTGGATTGATCAGCAGTTGCTCCAGCCTTGGGGTCAGCCAAAGCCCCACAGGGCTATGGGAAAGGCTTGGAGGTCTGCATGGCGGGCAGGCAGCGTGATGATGTTGATGGTTTCATCTAGGGCTCCGTTTTCTTTGCAAAAAATTCTTGCTTGCTCTGCCAGTTTGCAGCACAAGGGGGTGGTGGCTGAGAGAAAACTGATGAGAAAATATTTACTGGCCTAACTACCGAGATCTCACTAATGGAGAATTTAATCTCCAGGGCATTGCTATCTCTTATGTGTTCTGTGACTTAGGTGCTCAATAAATGATTGCTAAAGTAATTCAGTGTTCTCTCTCAATCAGAAAATATAGCACCATGTCAGCTATCCAATCACACACTGATTCAGCAAGGCAGGGTGAGAAAACACTGAAAGCACCTCTAAAGCATAGGCTTAGAGCTGCCAGGCTTCACACGGCAATGGAAACGCTCTGTGGGCAGAACACTGTAGGAACGAGGTAAGTGAGAGCTGCAGGAAGACATCTACAGGGGAATGACATCATACTGAGTTAGGGTTGCAAGCAGGTGTTGTAGTGTTTGTCTGTTCCTCAGAAATGTTTGCATGGCTGCCCACCACTGCACACAGTAGGGCTTTTGTCTTTTGCTGATGACACTCAGCATGGAACCCTGCATGGCACCCTGCATCCAGGCACGCTCAGCTTTCTGTTGTGTCCATCCCGCCCTTGGTACCCTTTCTGGGATGGATCCCCTGCATCCTCTCTGATTTGCCCTCTCCAGCTATGTATGCCCCTTCTCCACGCCATGTTCCCACTCCTTCCAGCCTAATGTGCCACCTTGTGGGTCTGTGCCCCCTTGACAGTGGGTGCAACCCCATACAGTGATGTGCACTCTGAAGCATTTCCAGCCCCATCTCATCTCACATGAGTGACTTTGAGAACTGGGATGGGATGTCCCACGTTTGACTGGGGCTGCTGTCATCATGGTACCATGGAGTCCAAATGCTGCTGTGTCTTCTCATCCCAATGAGATGTAATTCATCCACACATACAACAGAGCATTTCCATTCTGCCTCTTCAGGCATGGGTCAGGTTTAATACAGTCTGTGAGAAAGGCTTAAAACAGCAAGGTGGGAGATTGAATTATGGTCTAATCTGCCACTAATAGAACCTGACCAGCTCCATTATTCAATGTCAAATCACCGCACTTGCTATTAAAACAGAGTGTGAACTTCCCTAATTTCTGTCGGGCTAGGACCATATCCATCATTCTTGCCTGAGCCGGCACCAGGGCAGTGCAGATAACACAGACGAATTTAATATGGTAAATTCACCTTAGGAAGCTTGCTCTAGCAATGCTGGGAAGGGAGGGGCTGGGCAGTCCTGGGAGGAAAAGGATGGATGAGAGCAGGCTGCAGTTTGACATTGCAGGGGCAATGAAATTGTGTGGTGCCTCGTTAGGATGGGAAGGTCTGTCTAGCCATGGTGCCCTGATCGTCTGGCTCAAAAGGGTGCTCAGGGAGGAGGTGACAGAGAAGGGACCAGTCCCATGTTCTGGTGCAAAAGAAAGGGAGTGGGGACACATTACCACAATGTCTACATGTGCTGGTAATAGCCTCTTATCGCAGCATCTTTTATGGGTTCATATGGATTGCAACATCTTTTTTGTGTGGTGTAAACATCAGTAAACCAACTCTGCTTTCTCTCCAGTGATGCCACCTCCCGGAAGGCGGAGGTGTCACATGAAATTCCTTGCCTTGCTCCCTGGTTGGTTGCAGCCAATATGCTGTGTGGGCAGAAACTCCTTGGTAAGGGACAAATAGAACTGCTTGTTTGCAGCATCCTGA
This sequence comes from Numida meleagris, assembly GCF_002078875.1. Classification (NCBI taxonomy): domain Eukaryota; kingdom Metazoa; phylum Chordata; class Aves; order Galliformes; family Numididae; genus Numida; species Numida meleagris. The sequence continues at coordinate 20,006,136 of NC_034412.1, read as the reverse complement.
TTTGACCCAGAGAGTCATCAGCAGATAGATGAAGAGTTAAATGTAGACCTCCTAACCTGGTTTAGCTGTGACTCATGTCAGTTCTCACTAGCAGAGGAGAAAAACAAGAACACTAATTTGTTGAAGCACCAAGCTATCTTTGTGTGCCATCTCTTCCTTTCCCGTCTTTCTTCTATATCAACCTTAATTCTAGAAATACAAAAATGTGTAAGTAAATCTCTACCAGGTCAACCAAAATAAGTCAAATAGATGAGCTCTGGGGCATGCTAGAAGCACTTTAAACCATAATAACTATTTTCAAGGGTAAACAGAGTCTGACCACAATGGAGATTAACAGAATTTATTAGGGAAAAAAGGACTTGTCATTACTAGGTCTAATGAGTTGACACTGGTGAAGAGGGACTTGTTACCATGGAAACGACAAATATTAGGAAAGGAAGATAAACAATTCTAGCTTTATCTGGCTGCTCTCTCCTCACTGCTGGCATGAGTCCGGCCAGCAGGACTGCCTTTAGAGAAGTAGCTGTGTCACTCTTCTTCGCCTTCAGCACATCTCCTTCATTGTTACAAACAGGGACAGGGCCTTGAGGACTCTGTTGGCCTTCAGGAAAACTTATCCCCTAGTGATAGATCCTTCTTTGCTGGTAAAGCTTCCCACATTTCTATTGGTCCTTTCAGAGCTGCCATTTATACATTCATCACCTGACACAAAAAGACAGTTGCTTAGGAAGGTATTGAGTTCATGTCCCAGAGCAGCACTCACATCTGGCTGCCATGACCAATGAGGACCTACCAGGGAATCTGTGTGTGATGTGTAGACAAACACCAGGCTTACACATGCTGTGGGCTTCACAAATGCTCCCCAAGGACAGGTAACAAACGGAGCAGGTGGCAGAGACCTGAGAATGATGGAGACATTCTCCACTGCCATCTCCAAAAGAAAGTCACATGGGGCCAGTACCAGGAGCTCAGTTACAGTATTAAAGAATCAGACTGCAGCAATACTAAAGATACTGTCATGGATGTGTCCTCACGGTATTTAGGGTCATGTCAGGAGCTTGCAGGTCTCCGGGGACACACAGGCAGACAGCAAGGAAATTGGGCACCTTAGCTGCCAAGGTGCAGCTCCATCAACAAGGTGATTGCACATGAAGGCACAAGGAGAACTCCTTCTTGATTCATCTCTAGGAGCAAAGGTAGCCCTGCCACAAAGAAGCATGTGCTTAGGGCTAGACCTGCCTATGCATCCTCCAGAAAGCGCAGACCATCAGTGACTGAATTGATGCAGGTGTAAGAGCACAAGGGAAAGCTTCTGCGACATGTGGCATAGGGAATGCTATGAATAAGAGTGATCCATACTCAGATGTACAATTGAAATTCCACAGGCACTTACCTGAGGCTATCTGAAAGGAAAAGCTATGGGGTAGGGGTAGCACAGGGGCTGCTTGCCCGAGCCCATCTGGGAAGCAGTAACATTGAACTAGAACAGAGATTTGTGATGCTCTGTAAAGACACAGCATTCCTGACACCTGCTGAATACTTGTGATGGGTTTGTTCAGGCATGGCTTTTGCAATTATTGGGATGAGGAAGTCAGCCAAACTCCAAGTCCTAGTGCCAGAGCATTGGAAGCTGATAAATTGTGATGGCTGGCGTGTGAATGGACATGATACTCACTGCAGTACCAGTGCCCAGTGCAGGTGAATCATAGAATCAAAGGATCACCAAGGTTGGAAAAGATCTCCAAGATCATGTAGTCCAAATATCCACCTACCATCAGTATTTCCTCACTAAACCTCCGCCATCACTGCCACCAGCAGGTGAGGGATTTAATGGTTTCTTCCTGCTCTTCAGAAGAACAAGGGGGGTCACACGTAAAATAGCATCCCTTAGCAGCCCATTGGAGATCCATGTTAGAAATGGGGTCAGAAAATGGGTGAAAAACACCCACATCCAATTTTTCCTCCCAAAGGTTGAGCAGTCATGGCAGTCCCTGACAGGAAGATGCTAGAATTTCTGTGGCAAACTGTGTGGAACAGGAACACAGAAAGGCTTCTTTTTTCTCCAGCCTTGATCTAATTTGCCTTTGCTGTACCCTCCTCATATGTTTTCTACCAGGGTTGACTTTTTACTCTAATAGGGACTCCATTACAGCTACTGCAGGGAGGACAGGTTTGTACCCAAGGAAATGAGTTCTGGCCACGAGACCAAGGTGACATTCCTTGGTGATGAAACTTGACAGGGGACAAAAAGGACAGAAGTTAAAATCTTGCATTTGAAACTTAGAAAAGCGATCTGACTATGGGGATCTGCTAGGAGGGAACTAATTGGCTTCTTCCTGGATTGTGCTGGTAGCCTGGGACCTGGGGCCATGGCCCTTGCTCCCACCATCCCTGTGCATTTGTGAATACTGGCCAATACACCACAGTCAATGGATTTGTCACTGTGTATAAATTTGTTGACAGAATTATACCGGCTGCACATGATCCCAGGCATATCATCAGGCGCAACGAGATGAGCAGTACTCATTGCCCCTTGCCTCCCATCCTCTGTACATCTCAATTAAAAGGTGCTGTTGAAGAGGGTTTTGTAAAGTGAGCCATCGAGTCTGAGCAATGCAGTGTGCGGGACAGGGAATGCTGCAATGTCTGTGCGCTGCTCAATTATTCATTTCCCATTTCTGCATATACAAAAGGTTAATCCATGAGGCGCCTGCCACACAGGGAAAGCAGCTCTTTGGAGACAGCTCCATATTAGTTTTCTTTTTTTTTTTTTTTTTCTAGTGGTTTTTCAAGCATTATCTCTCCTCTGTTTCTTCTCCTGCGGGGTAGTGAGGGAGAGAGCACATAGGATAATGAAGATCTCCCCCTTCCCAGGCAGACTGTTGCAAAGGAAACTTGGCTGGTGTAGGCAGGATGGATGATGGGTTATTCAAATGCTGGAATCTTAACAAGGGAGCTCCTCATCTCTCCAGTCCTCACCTACACCAAACTTTACGTTCTAGGAGAAAAAATGCCACTGCTGCAGCTTTCATCTCCCTTTTGTCACACTCCTGGGGAAGCTGCTACAGGAACCCACAGATGTTGAGAAACGCTGGGTAGATTTACAGGTGAGCAGAGACCTGGGATGAAGGCTGCTCCCCATGGCAGAGCTGTGGAGGGCTGTGCTGGCTCGTGCTTCTCCCTGTGCTGTCCTTCAGGCAGCAGGGAGCTGAGGGGACATGGTCTCAGCCACCCACTCACCAGGATGGCCAGTGCAGATACCTGCCTAACCCTCGGCCTTTTCCATTATTCATGCTGCTGGACTGATCTCCTAGAGCTGGTTCGAAAGGTCAGCTCAGTATTAATGTGCTGAATGGGAAGATGCTATAGGCTGGAAATTGAGCTTGTCACACCAGAGTGATTCTCACTGATGGTGTTTGATTTGCCATTAATATTAATTTTAGTTTTTGAGGGACACTCACAAAGATTTGCCAGAAGTTAACAGCCTCAGACACCAGCATTTGCCATTGGATAAACATGAAAATCACCCAGGAGTTGTTCTTAAAAGGGAAGACTTTCTCCAGCAGTGAAGCACAGACATGAGGAAAGAAGAGGTGTCCAGAAGGCCCATGGGCAGTAGGTGACATGGAACCTAGATTTGCCACTTTTGATTCACTAGTCATCCCAAAGCTTCTGGAATGACATGGGAAGGGAAACCAGGAATCTCCTGGAAACCATCAGGATTATTGGTAGGTGAGTGAGATACTCAGATGGAAGCAGGATTTTCTGCTGCTGCTGTCCCAGTGCAGTGCACACCAGGTGAAGAAGACCCTGATAGCTGGGGTTTATCCCACATGAAGCATACTTACCTGGTCTTCTCCAGGTATGCCAGGCCAGGCAGTGCAAAAAAACCAACAACTTCCAACTCTACTCTCAGAGAGCCCAACTGCCTTTGTGTGGGTCCATGTTTTCCAGTGTGCCTTTCAGCCATCATCCTTGATGGCTGGAGGCCAAATCTGCTCTCTTTTTAATAGTGGAATGGTGTTGCTCAGAGAAATGGGGGTGGATTTATTGCATCCACGGGTTGGCTGGTGAAAAAGGAAGAGGAGCTTGGCGTTTTTAGGTGAACCGAACCACAAAGGAGTACATTTCTTTACTCATAGTTACAGAAAAGTAAGGTGCAGCACTGGTTGTCTATGCTCCTTCTGTACTCTTTGGAAGGTCAGCAACAGCTTCAGCTCCACACTCTTTAGGCACTGTTCTTCAGAGAGAATGAGCCATCCCTTGGTGCAGTCAGCATGCACTGCTGCTCAAGGAAGAAGTGCAGATGATGAGGTTGAATGAGACACATTATTTTTAAATGGCTACAAGTGGTGAAATGAGTTAGCTCTTCTTGGTCACTTGGTGGACCAGAAATACATGTAAACTTTCACTGATGTTTCAAAAAAAAAGTCATGGGGAAACACCCAGGAAGATTAGATGTTTCCTTTCGATCTTTTCAGAATGGAAAGTTTCAGATTTGCATTTCAAACACTAGCTCACGTTCAAGCAAAACCCAAATGATGCTCCCAGCAAAAGGACTGGTCTCTCCTAATGAAAAGTTTAACAAACATTTTGGGTAAGCAGGCATCCTTTCTGCAGGAATACATGTGTTTTCCAATATGGACCTAGCAAAAAAACAGCAACCAGTGCATCAAAGAAAAAAACTGTTAAATCAAGAATAAGTGCTTTCTACAAGTCTGCTATAAGTAGAGCTTGGGCATTGACTGGGATGGAGGTGATGTGTCAGCCAGGTTATGTTGTGTTAGTTAAAAAATACTCTTTAAGAAAGATTTTTACCTTTGGCTTGTGGACTTTGAGGAAGATCCAAAGTTAGACTTCAAAGCATGCCTGGGAGGGACTAACGTTATGCCATTGTCCCAGACAAGAGTCTGGTGCTCAGGTGAATATGTTTGTTTTAGCAGAGCTTTTAATCCACAGGCAATTGAATAGATGCAACCTATGCAGCCACTGAAAAGGCATTTGAAGATGTACAAAGTGCAGGGGCTAGGGACCTTGTCTTGGGCCTGGAGACAAATCCCAGCATAGCATTCCTGAGCTATTTCTTTGTATCTTTAAGTCTATCTTTGTTATCATCTGTTTAAAAGAATATGGAGGAAGATAGCTCTAAACTATCATCATTGTATTTTCTTAGGCAGAGAACCAAAATTTAAATCTACTTGGCTTTGACAGTACAAGAGATGAACCCAATTCAGTCTGTAAATGAACTGAAACATGGCCCATGACAATCCCTAGATGGAGAAGATGACTGGTGGGCCTCTGCCCCAGCCTGGGGCTTTGATGCTCATATCTCCACAGGCCAGAGTTGGCTGTGGAGGATGACTCCAAGCTGCTTCATGTGGCCATTCTGTCAAACCTTAACATTCACCCATAACTATCTAAAGAAAATGAAGATGAGGGAGGGACACTGGTTTCTGCTTTGGGACTGACCAACTGGCTTAGAGGCTGAGGATTTCCTAATCATGAAACCGGAGATGCTAATACTGGAGAACATTAATTAATGTTTTTTTTCTTCGTGTGAGCTAATGGAGAATCAATGAAATCTGAAACTGGTATACTTCAAGCAATACTAGAAAAGAGTTTTCATACAGTGGTTGATTTCTTCTCTGAGAAAGTGGTCAAGCATTGGAATGGGCTGCCCAGGGAGGTGGTGGAGTCACTGTTCCTGGAGATGTTCAAGAAATGTTTAGATGTTGTACTAAGGGACATGGTTTAGCAGGAAATGTTGGTGATAGGTGAACGGTTGGACTGGATGATCTTAGAGGTCCTTTCCAACCTTGGTGATTCTATGATTCTGCGACTGAACCAAGGAAATCCTTTACACAGGGAGCTAACAAGGCCAAGAAAAGAGCAAGATCTGAAAATCAATGCAACATTTATACTCATGCTAAGAGCTGTCAGTGCTGGTGGCAATAACAGATTTGGATACATGGAGGTGAGCACAAATTCATGACCATGTCCTAAACATTGAAGACCTTTAATATCACAAGGATGTGATAACAGGGTCTGGGCATGAAAGAAATGCAATATAATGCAATGTTGTTTGCTGAGTCTCTTGCATCACCTGCTGAAGCTGGCCCTTGGGTTGGGTGTCGTGTCCAGAAAGGACCTGGCAGCACCTTCCCAGACCCACCATAGTGATTGTGCTCTGATGGAAGGAAGGGGATGTTTGCCACAATTCCTAATGAAACAAAGACATTGAGGAAATTTGCACAAAACAGTCCCCCTGGTTTAGAGTGCTACAACCCCCCTAGGTTTAACTGAGAGATGTGTCTCTTTGCCCAAGCACATACAGTTAGGAAGGATGCTCATTTTCATGCCATTCTAACCTGCATATTAAGCACACACTACTCCTCCTTGCATACACAGGGGAGACCTAAGTGGGGCAGCATCACAGGGAACCACAGAAGTCGCAGCCTTCTCCTGTCTCCCCAGTATGCATACACCCACACAAATTTGAATGCAGGATTTTCTGCAGGTATTAAGTTCCTCTGGGTTTATCTGAGAGCAGGCTGCTCTAGTTAAAATAACACTGTGCAGCAGAACAGAAAATAAGATGTCACGGCAAAGTAAACATCTTCACTTTTGCAACATACTAAAAAGCTCTGGGGTGAGTGGAGATGGGCTACCAGCAAAGGGACGATGCAGCCCTGCCTGGCCCCTCGATGGGTGGGTTTAGCCAGCCATGCATTTCTATCTTGTCATCATTCCCAGGGAAGGGCTGGGTGAGATGGGTACAGGCCAATCCTATCTCCCAAGACATCTTTAATTTTTGCTACTGAAGAATACATTTCATTTGCAGTAACATCTTATTTTCTGTTCCACTGCACAATTTTATTCTAACTAAGGTGGTTTACTCCTGGATAAACTCTGAAGAACACTCTGGCTTTCTTTTCAGCAAGAAGAGCTTTGGAAGCCCTGCTTTTATTTATTGGTTCATTTTATTTCCTGTTCTTTTTCTGCCATGTTTAGTATGACTGAGTGACCAATTCAATAAAAAATGGAAAACTTGTGTGGATTGTGTAATAAAGCAGAGCAGCTTACTGAAGGCTCCGTATTATGCTTTCAATATTCTTTACAAAATACAGATCTGAAATAGAGATATGCTGAATAAGATGGGTTGCTGATATTTCATTTCAGTTCATATTATTGCTATGAATAGGAACAGTCACCAGTATATATCTTCTGAGACATCCGCAGGGAATACGCCCTGCTGTTCCTCATAAATACAGAGCAGAGCCTTTAAGTGGTCTTCTCCAGCCCCAGGAGATGGGGCCACAAGATCCTTGGGGCAGGTTGTGCTGTTTGCAGCCTGCTTTGCACAGTGCCCCGTGCTTGCATTTCATCCTCTTAGGATCTGATGGAACTGTGATGAACTGCGGAGTTCCTCCAGCTGCATCTCCCCTTCCCTATGGGCTGAGGCTCACCCCACTCACCCTACTGCTCCATTTCCACTACCAAGGAAGCCCTGTAGTGATTAAACAGAACACTCTGCCCCCAAAATACTGTTTTTCTGCATGCGAGCATGGTGTGTGCTCACACAACACGGGTTGTGCTGGTCACCGCTTACCAACTCAACGCATCTCCTGCACAGCTCCCATCACTCACAACATTCTGCACGTGTTATTTGCTTTATGTTCCCTTTACTGTGTAAATATTGATGCCTTCTTGCAGCAGTTGCTTGTGTCCAAGGGGAAAGGAAGGTTCATGGGAGCATGGGGACGGCAGGAAGTTGCCTTGTCTGTGTAAGAGGAAGTGGAATGGGTGATCTGCAGATATGGTACCACCACTGGTGGAGCACTGGTGGTATCTATGACACCGAGAAGCTTATTTTCACCTCTTGCTTGTGGGGTCTGGATAAGACAGGGTAGGATTGCAGTACAATGTTACTTAGGCACAATAGAGCTGCTGGGGAGTTGTTTCCAGCTGTTTTCCACCTGTCGCTGGTGGTAGCACTATTCTGTGCAGGTAAAAAGTCCAGCAGCTTATGGAGAAAATGTTATCCCATAGCAGCTGCTCATGAATTCTTATGTGCCAGCAGCAGTGCATGAACCATTCTTTGTTGTGAGATAAAATCTGACAGAAAAGCATAGCTCCTGACAGAAAAATCTGATGCAATTAAGTTTCTGTGCACAGCTCATAAACTTTGATATGGCAAATAATGGCCAAAATTGATCTTAAATCCAACATTTAAAAAATCCCCAAGCCCCCCAAGTTTCACCAAATCGACTCTGGGTATCCATCTACGGCAACTTTGTGTAGGCAGGTCATGCTTCTACACGAAAAACATTAGACAACAGCAGCAACAACAAAATAGGGCAGCATGGATGAAATCCAGGCAAAGGTGAATTTCCAGCACTGCATATTAACAAAACTAATTCTGGGGGGAAAAAAAGCTCAAAAATAACATGGAATAGCCCCAAGGACTTCCTCTTCTTGGAACAGCCGCACTAGTGAAACCAGGACCATACGTTTGATTTTATCATCAGCTTTAAGTTGGAAGTTGCTAACAGACACCTTTGGGTCTCTGCTGTTTGCATCTTTGGTCAAAAGGACTCTTTGGGGGCAGATTATCATTTTTTTTTGCTTGTACCCCGTGCTGATGAGCAGGAGATGTGGACATTGGGGTGACAGCATCACAGTTCTTGCTGGGAGAAGATGTGTAAGGAGCATGAGCTGGAGACTAATCTTCATCAGCCTGGGTCCTTTTTTTGAGATTACTTTCACCCCTTTGAGGTCTTTACAGCTGGGTTCATGCTGCATCCAACTTTGCAGATGGAAGAACATGGGAAATGGTCTTCATAATTTTAGAGTATATTAAGGGTGTCTTGAATATGAAACAAGATAACGTGGAGAGGGAAATGGGGAAAAGGGCACTGTGACTACTACAAATATCAAATTGCTGTGCTGAGCAGAGCTTCCTATGGTGTTAGCATAAACCCTGATATTTAGACCCCTAGTCTTGAAAATGAAAACCGTGGAAAAGTTCAAAACTGTATTGATTTGAGACTGAAGATGGAAGTGTGGCAATTGTTCATCTTTCAAGAAGATGAATTTCATTGTGATTTCCATTCTAGAGAAGGTGCTTTGTCTCCTAGGACATTTAGCTTACACTAAAATTCCTGTTCCTTCTCCTTAGGGAAAATTTATTCTCAGGAAGTATTCAGACACTGGCGTAGCTGCCCAGGGAGGTAGGCTGGTCACTGTCCCTGGATGTGTTCCAGAGCTGTGGGGATGTGGCACTGAGGGACGTGGTCAGTGGGCACAGTGGGATGGGGTGATGGTTGGACTTAATGATCTTAGAAGTCTTTTCCAACCTTAAGATTCTGTGATTCTATGATTCTCCTGCCAGTGTGAACAGCACAAATTCCCACTGTTTCCAGCATCTGGGGATGGGATAGCATGGCTCTGGAGCCGTTAGCCCAGGCAGCAACTCCTAACACAGTCCAAGTGAGGTGAATGCCAGCATTTGGGGAACAAGCTCCTTTAAATGTGAATAAAGGCATCCATATTTGACAAAAAGAGCATTCAGATGAGCTGAATTGAGAAGAACATAAAAGAGAGACTAATAAAACAATAATAAAACAATATTTGGGAGCAACCTCAGCTGAAGGAGCACAAGATCCCTTAGCTCCAGGCACACAAAATAGAGGACAATTTTCTTTGGAGTACTGCATGCCCAGTGTTGAGCCATCCCCATATCGCCCCATCGCTGGAAGAGGACACCTGGGCAAATCCTGCCTGTAAAGCAGAATTTCCTCAGGCACCACATTTGGAGATGCCAAATGATCCTATTACAGACTTATCAAAGCAGCAGGGATTAGCAGAGATAAAACAACTTTCAGCACTGGTCTCTGCCTTTCTTTGCTCTTTTGTTTGTCTAAATAGCTGTTTTGGTGAGCGCAGGGAAATAATAGGAGGCAATTATGGCTTCATGTAATGTTCCATGTTTGGTTTTGTAATCCTTCAGTTGCGTTTATTCTCATTTTAAGCAAAAAAGTTCCCCCTGGAATATTCTAATCGCCTTGCAGCTCTCCTCCCACCACAGGGCTGCTGGCTCTGCGTGCAGCACCTGATGGCAACGCAGGGTTAGCTGTGTCCCCAGGGTGCAGGGCACTCAATGCCTGTTGTCTGGGCAGCAGCATGGGGACCTTCACTGCGGCACAGCAAACCAGGAACAAATCCTCCAGGCATCCATCACTGCATCTGGCCTGCCCCCAGCACCCCCTCCTCAGCTGCTTTCACCTTCAGAAGCCCAGGGAGGGCTTTTGGAAAGGGCTGGAAGAGCCCAGAGAAGCAGGGGAAAGCAGAGGGCTTTTCAAAAGCGGCTTTTCAACAGTCTTTGAAAATCTGACCTTATCTGAGCTTTTAATCAGCTTTCAGACCCTGAAATTTTTTATCCATCCTCTTCTTAGCAGGTGATCTCTTCTAAAATCTCCCTAAGGAGATCTGGGGGTTCACTTTCTCCTTCCTTTGTTTACTCACCTTTTCCTCCCATCCTTTCCTTGGGAGGAACAAGGACAACTCAGTGCCAGTGAGTGTGTTACTGGGTTATGCAGTCTCTCACATACTTCTGCAGGTAGCTCTGGGGATTAATACTTGGGCACTCCAGGTTTTACTACTGAAAGTTCCCCTGGAGGCTGAGCAGGTTTCCTGAATGGGATCTGCAGTGGCTGGGCTGCAGGAGGTTGTGTTCCAGCAGACCTGGTGCTGCCATACGTGTTGTGCACCTGTTTACTGAGGTCTCCAGGAGCAGATCTACTGACTTGGCATGATCGCCTAGGTCATGGAATCAAAGAATCATAGAATCTTAAGGTTAGAAGAGACCCCTAAGATCATCTAGTCCAAACATCAAGATATCACCTTCATGCTCACTGACTTCATCCCTCAGCCACATCTCCACGGCTCTGGAACACCTCCAGGGACAGTGACTGCCCCACCTCCCTGGGCAGCCTGTGCGAGTGCCCCACTGCTCTTTCTGAGAAGAAATTGTTCCTAATATCCAGCCTGAACCTCCCCTAGCACAACGTGAGGCCGTCACCTCTCAGCCCATCACTGTTACCCAGGAGCAGAGGATGACACTACTCTTGAGAAATGCTATAACGCACCTGTTCCCTCCCAGAAATAGATAGCCCATGCTTAGCTGGGGAGGCAGAGAACCTTTTTGAACGACATCTGCATTCTGTGAAACAGCCATTTGGGCCAAAAAGGATAAAATGTCACCTGCTTTCTCCTTCCATTCTTAAAGCCCCTAGAGAAACTATGTAAGTCGCCAGAGCTGCCTGGTGATTGGGTAACCCTGTCAACAGAACCAGCAGATTACACTGTTCATGCATATTTAACTCCTTCTTGTATCATACAGATAGCTGGACACAACCACAGGAATACTGGCATGACCATGGGCTGCAAGGGTATAAATACAAGCCCACAGGCAGTTGTCCAGAAGCTGGAAAGGAAGGACTTTCTTTGAGGTCCCTTACAACCCAAGCCATTCTATGACTTGTTTAAGTACTTCGAAGGTTCGGGGCCCAAAACAATGTCCAGAAAGTGGATGAAGGAGCCACAGGTGGGAGATCACCCATGGTCCTATGGGAGGAAGATGGATGGTGGACCCTCTGGTGCCCCAGTTCAACTCCAATGTGGTTGTGTCCTGCAGCTTGGCCTGGAGAACCACCAAACCCAAAGGTAGGCCCACTGACAGGTGGGAAATTAACCCATATGAAGTCTGGATGTGGTCTGCCACAAAAGCACCTTGAAAGCTTGATGTGTGAACACTGAGATGTTTCTCACCTGTTTACACCATGTTTTGAGGAAAACACCACTCGAGGCAACAGCCCTGTGGGCTGTAACTTCAGCACAGAGATGCTCCAGTGAACATTAAACATAAGCATGCACTTAAGTGTCTCGCTGAGCTGAGAGGCAAAACAGCTCTTCCACAGAGGATTTTAAAATACGAATAGCAGCTGGCTTGTCGTGCCCGAGTGTCTTTGTTTCACTTGTGCAAGCTTGTTTCCCTAGCTCCATAAATCCTGAGGCTGGTGCTATAGGGAATTACACGTGCTGTGCGCTGTGTTGGCGTGGTGGGCTTTCTGTCCTTGCTCATATGCCGACTGCAGCAAAACCAGCCGAGCTCCTCAGCTGAGTGTTCATAGCGGATTAACCACCGAGCCTCTACCGATACCTGCTGACAACAGCTCTCTTGCAGGAAAGAGAGGACAGGTGACAACATTCAAGGAATATACATAATAAAGCTTCAGAGAAGTGTGCTTGGAGCTTGGGGGGGGGGAAGGAGACGGGGAAAATAATGCATAATTCACAAGGCAAATTAATCAGTCCTCTTTCCTCTGCCTGTTGCAATTACATTGAACACGAGTAATCATCTGGTTACTATTATTTATTATTACATTTGTATACTAGAAAGCTAAACAGTGGAGATGGTGATACTGGAGCGAGGACAAGCAGAAAGCTGCAGTCACATTTAGAGTGGTGCCTAGCCAAGATTTCTATCTAGTTGCACTTTCATTGTGGTAAGGGCTTTTTTTTTTTCTCCCCCTTTTTTTTAAATTCCTTCCCCTTTAGATTGGTGGGGAGTTGTGGAAAAGGAGGGCAGGGGTTGGTGCGCGTTAGAGCAGAGAGATTGGGTAAAATTATTTTCCTTCATGCTTGGTTGGGCCTCAGTGTGAAAAAGGGGACCCAGCTTAGGGCTTGTGGGAGATTGCAGATAAAAGCAGCTTCATTTCTAACTGACCTTCCATGCGTTTGGTCAGCCGGGGAAGGTGGGGGAAGGAACAATGAGAGCCACCTCTAGAAAACCTAGCCCTGAATACCTACACCAGCTGCAGTGAAACGAGAGGGGGAAACAAAAGCCCTGGGGGGCTCTGTATGGCCCCTGCAAGATGAGAGCTGTGGAGCGGGGAATGAAAAGGCACTGGAATGGCCACAGGGATCTCCAGGACCTGTGGTGTTGTGGGATCCAGGTCCCAACTCGGCCCGATGTTTCATCCTACACCCAACAGCAACAGCAGGAAGAGTTGCAGGCTTAAAATTCTTGCACAAACCTCATTACTCTGACATCTGCTTCTCAAGACCTCTTGGAAAACACATGCAATTTATATCCTAGGAGGAAACAAAACTTTGTTTTACATTGGGTGTGGGCTGAACTGAGCACAGGGACTGGTTAAGGGTGCAGAGTGCAGCTGGTCCTGCTTGGCACAGATGGAGAGAGTTCACCAGGAGCCTGATGGACTTAAAAAAGGTCTCAGCAAGGCTTTCCCTCTTTGGGCTGAGTGTCACGGGTGCTGGCTGAATCCTTCATTGTGGAGAAAGGGGTTATCTGCTGTATGCTCTGAGCAGGAAGTATTTCTTTATACAAATACGGAATATATATTTCTTTTACTTTTTAGTAATCCAGCATCAGATTTTTTACTCCCTTCCCTTTGTAGGGTAGGTCCAACGTGGGAAATGTCCCCAGGGAGGATCTGAAAAATCATCACCTTAGCAGAAGAGCATCTCACTGCCCCTCTGCTCCGTGCTGCGGAGGCCTCACCAGGAATACTGCATCAAGATGTGGAGTTTTCAGTACAGGAGAGGCATAGACCTCTTGGAGTACATTCAGAAGAGAGACACAAAAATGATCCCAGGAATGGAATATCTCCTATGAGGACAGGCTCCTGTGAGAGCTGGGGCTGTGCAGCCTGTGGATGAGAAGGCTCCAGGGAGACCTGAGAGTGCCCTGTCAGTATCTAGAGGAGGGCTGTAAGAAGGATGGGGACAGATTCTTTAGCAGGGTCTGCTGTGACAGGACCAGGGGAAGTGGTTTCAAACTAAAAGAGGGGAGATTTAGATTGGATATAAGGAAGAAGTTTTTTACAATAAAGGTGGTGAGGCACTGGAATGTGTTGCTTGGAGAGGTGGTGGATGACCTGTCCCTGGAGATAACCAAGGTCAAGTTGGATGGGGTTCTGAGCACCTGATGGAGCTGTAGGCATACATGTTTGTTGCAGGGGGGTTGGACTAAATGACCGGTGGGGGGGTCCCTTGGGGGGGTCCCTTCCCACCCAAATGATTCTATAAAAGGTCTATGGCAAAGATTGCTTGAGCTGTGCTACACTTCTTATACATATAGATAAATCATGGTTAAAGCAGGCTTGGGTCTTTGGGATGGAAGCTGCTGTAATACAATAAAACTATCTTTCAGTGAACACCCTGGGTACTCTGTGGTGTTAGATGGAGTGTGGGCTGCTTCATGCTCCTTCATAGCCTCAAGCAGATGGGGTGGTATTTCAAGTGGGGTGGGTGATTTCAGAGGAGCTCTTGGGGTCCTTCTTGAGCTGAACAGAGCTGGCTACAGGCTCTTAGATTCTGGTGCCATAACAGAACAATATGCATTTACCTTTATTTCCTTGCTCTTTTCTAGTGACTTCCATGAGCAGCTCCTTCCCAGCGCTCTCATGATGATTGCACAGTGGGATTCACTCAGTAGTTTTCTTATCAAGTGCCTTTAGATTACAGAAAGCTCTTTCTTGTCCCAAATTCTAGGCTTGTTTCTTCATTTTGTAGAAAGACCTCAGCACCTAAAGGTCCTGATAGCAATTTCAAGCCCTCATTGATGCCACTGTAGCATCAAGATGTGCTTGCAGCACATCTTCAAGCCCAGACAATACTTCTAGATTGCTTAAGTGCTAATAGTGTCATTGAGCTCGTTTGTACCTTTCTCCATCAGCTGCTTGTGTGCATTTGCAGTTTTTCAAAGAACTGGGTGGTTGAGGTAAGTCTTCAGGTTTGCATGAGGGAGAGCCTGGGACATGGGGTAATTATTTCTTTTTGCCTACTTCACATTAAAAGCAGATATAAAATAGATGAGCAGTGTACCTATTCTTGTGTGCATAGCTTTTAAACTGAAGCTGAGACAAAGTGGCTGTGGAAGTGCTTCCTTGTTTTTGCTGCTTGTAAAATAAAAATGGAAATGAAACCTTTTTTAAGTTTGAATTTCCACTGACATAAGATACTGATTTGCCCCTTTGTAGCTCTGTGAAGTGCCCGTAATCAAGTGATGGTTTTGTTCAGCTGCTGAGAATATCTTCCAGGTTTCCTGCCTCCAGCATGGTCCTACCAAAGCATGATGCTCTCAGGGCCTCCTGCTCTAGAGGGAGACTGTCCAGCACTGCTGGTCAGTGCAGTAAGATCAATAGGTCTGTAATTAGACCAAAGACTCCTTTTTGAGTGGTGCTATGTCACTGACAATGGGAGAATTGCCTTTGTTTTTCTTGTTTATAAATGATGCCAATAGACAGGAGTCTATTTCCTGAGATTTTCTTTGAAATGCCCCTGGAAGCTGAGCAATTAGCTCCCTGGGAAACCTCAGCTTGTCGCTTTCATAAACCTTGAATACTATAACTTTAAACTTAAACTCCAGTTGTGTTTCAACTAGCTTCCTAGCTGAAGCTTTTCTGAGAAACTTTATTGTCTTCTTCAAAAGGCTTGCATGTGAAAACAGCGAACAGAGGCATGCTCTCAGACAAAAGGCCTGATATACAATGCTTTCTGTATATAAAGTGAAAGGTATAATGCTGCTTTCTGTTCCTGTAAGTGCTCTTCCAGCAAGAACCAGCCTCCTACTGTCAAGAGCTGGGAGCAGCTCTCAGATGTCCTTGCTGAGCCACCAAGGTGCTAATCTGAAACAGGGCTTGGGGAAGCTGAGCAACCTGCCCTACTGCCTGTGGTTGCTGGGAGGTCTGGGGCTGCACTGAGTCCTCTATTCTGCTGACCTTGGAAGCCTGCTGTGGGAGCTCTTGAGCCTGCTGGTTATTTCTGGATGCTTGACTCTTCCTGGACTCCAAAAGAGTCCCCTAAATGCTTCATTCTCCTACTGCTGTAGGAGTAGGTGTAGAGTAAAAATGCAGTACTTCCTTTAAAATAATTATTAAAAAAAAAAAATAGAAGAGGAGGTTTGTAGTTTCTTTGGAGTGGAAGCTGCACCTGCTCATCCCCTTTCTCAGGCCTCAGCTCTGTGAAGTGCTTCAGCCCATTTCGAACTTGAGCCACATGAGTTATCCCCCTGCCTGGCTTTGGCTGGGTGACTCATGGATTTCTAAGTTGGTCATGTCCTTCAGGATCCTGCTGCATTTAATGGAGCCTCTCCTTCCCTCCAGCTCAAGGATGAAGAACTGGAGCTGGTGTCAAGCAGACAGCTGGTCCTTCAGCATTTCACCATCCTGCCTCCTGCCGAAGCTCATGTCAAAATGTTCTGCTTTGGAAGTTGCATTGTGGTTTTGTTGTACAAGGAGTACAGAGGCACGCCAAGTACTTCATGGAGAAAACAAGTTAAGCTCTTCTTTTTTTTTTTTTTTTTTTTTTTGGTGGGGAGAAAAATGTTTTCTCAATGTCTTGTTAACCTCTTGCTGTCCAGCTGGAGGTAATATTCCTACACTCTCGGGTATACCTAAGAATGATAGAGCCTTGATTTTAAGTTAAGGACTTCACTGGGTGCACTTGTTGGTGCACCTCTGAGCCTGCTTTGCCTTCTGCACCCTCAACTCTAAAGGCATATCAGTGGGCGTGGAGGAGGTTTTCACCAGGCTGTGAAGTCAAATCTATGCACTCATGGTGTTGCCTCCCATTGGTGCTCTAAGCTTTCTAAGTGAAATTCCAGCTGTTCTTGGCATTTTGCTTTAGGTCTTAAGAATATTCTAGGAAGCCCAGTGAGTGTTTCCATTCTGCTCCTTGCAGACACTGCATTATTTTGTAGGATGGTTTGGGTTGGAAGGGGCCTTTAAGATCATCTAGATCCAATCCCCTGCTATAAATAGGGACACCTCCCTCTAGACCAAGTTGCTCACAGTCCCATACACCCTGGCTTTGAATGCTTCCAGGGAGGGAGCATTCACAATTTCTCTTGTTCCTTCTGGGCTTGTCTTGATTAAGGTGCCTGCTCAAGGTTGTGCATTAAACACTGCACAATCTGAATTTCTCCTGCTGTTTCTGCCCAGGGAAACAGTGCAAATCAGTTCTTCATATACTACTTTCCACGAAAGGAGGAGGCCTCTAGGCGTATCATGGGAAGAGATCTCAACAGAGGATTCTACTTGTTCTAGGTCCCAAAGATGAACAGGAGTTGTTTTCTCTTCCCACCCTGTGACCTGGGAAGATGCTGAGGAGCCCTGTGCTGTTGTATTTTCCCATCTGGTTCCCTGTTTTTTTTTTTTTTTTATTTAAAAAAAAAAAACAACAACATCTGACTCTCCTGCTCCTACACCCCATAAATCTGATTCTAAGTCCTATCTAATGTCAGAAAAGCCTTCTATCCAACATATTTTTTTTAATTTGAAAACTTACTTGTTATCCATCTAATTTCTATGAGAGGAAATTCTATTAAATCCCCAGAAGAAAGTGCATTATAGCTGTACATTCAGAAGCAGACCCTTGAATAAACTTTTTTAGTTATTTCGCATAACTTCCATTATGACTGTCATTATGAAGCAGATGAACATTTTCTTGAACAATTAGATGTGGGTGTATGGAATAAAGAGTGTAGTTCGCCTGAGATCATTGAAACCTATCTGTTTGGGTGATTCATTTTCTTCCAACTAGGCTGCCCATAATAAGCTTTTCTGTTCTGGCTTTGTCTTGTTTCCCATTTCAGTTGGCCACAATGCCTGAAGAATTGAAATAATGTCTTTCCTCATGTCCTTGTGCTGTGACTGAGCCTGGCAAACAAACAAAAAAAAATATTTCCATTTTCTTGAAGCTGAAAAGAGGAGGAGGAAGGGCAGATTAAAAATAAAACATGCACTGTTCCTTGTGGTGGCAGCAACTTAGGGCAGGTGGGCCCTTCGAACTTGGGATGCTCTGCATGGTCCAGCAGCCACATTGGGTGGAGCTGTGTGCAGCCATGGGAACGCACAGAACACCTCATCTCCTGCTGCCACTGCTTCAGGTAAGTGACTATGTTTGGAAAGTGCTCCTGGAGACCTGGTGGAAAATCAAATGCAACTAGCTGGTATATCTATGTGTTACAAACAAGTTTAGCAACTGTTATGCAAAGATAAGCATGAGGAAAGGAAAGCTAGGGCAGGTCCATAAATCATTACAAATATAAGATGTCCGTGTATATCTTTCCCATGCCCCTGCCCCATGGTGTGGGATTGCTGCCTGAGGTTTTGCTCAGGGCGTGAGTTCCTGGCAACTGCTCTTTGGAGCTGGTCGTGCCATTGCTGCGAAGCAGCATTTTGATTATGGCTGTGTCTTGAAGCCTGCTATGAAATCATAACTGCACCTCGTGCTGAAGCTCAGGAGTGGGTGTCACGAGTTCTCCTTGGAGAGCTCAAAGCAGAAGGTGTTTTTCCTGCACAGACAATGTGCATAAATATACCTGGATAATGAGAGATGGTGGATAGCACAGGAGGGCTTGTTGAGGATCTTGTCACTCAACAAGTAGGTTTGTAGTGGGCTAAAGCCTTGTTTCCATTGTTCATCCAAAATTAAACACTAGCTGCTAGTCAATCCCTTGCTGTTTTACCTCTTGTTGCAAGCAAGACAACAGCAGTACGGCTAAAATTCATGTCTAGTGGATAGGACTGTAAGTGTTGATTTCCTGGGGTGGTTATCATCTGCGTCCCACGCAGCAGTTTGATATTTAGCTGGTGCTGCTGCAAATGATATGGAAATCTCCTGGTCACCTCTAAGAACGCTTTGTATATCAGCTTACAACTCAAGAAATTGCTGGAGAGCCTAAGAAAATAAAAAGCTTTCTTTGGTTCTTTTAAAACAGCAGAAGCAGCTGACTTGGGGTCTGCCCTGGGCTTCTTGCGGAGATATATTAGCAGGGACTGAATTGAATGGAAGCTGCTGGAGAATGTGAGGCAAGGGAAAATGTTTTTATAAGAAAAAGAAATGGCAAAAACTTAGGGGAGAAAGCAGAGAATGCGAGACCTTGAACTGAGCCTCTTTGGGGAGGGGGGAATAAAAAAAGGAAAAAAGTGCCTGCTTGAATAATAGACTAACTAACGACCTTGAACATATACAGTGCGCATAATAAGAGTGAAACAAATGAATCCCTGAATATGAGGCCTTGTTAGAATGGAGAATAATAATCACAAGTGGCAAATTTAAAAAAAAAAAAAAAAAAAAAAAAAAAAAAAGGAAGACATAATCTAACAGGATAATGGGGATGTGAACCATCCTGAGATGAGAGAAATGACTGGGCTAGCAAATGGCCTGGCTACAGCTTGTAGCAAGAAGAAAGCCAGGACTTTTCTGCTCCAGATGGATTGTACTGATTTATTCTATTTGTATATGTGTAAACTTGGCTTCCTTCTTAGGTTGCTGGCCACATTTATGAGGGGGAGTTTCTCAGCTCTGTTCTTCCATTCAGCCACCCCTCCTCTGTCTGCCCCACATGTGATGCAGCCCAGCTCCAGCTGAATGGCTGGAGGGGATGGTGATGCCACTTGTTACTGTGAAGTGACGTCAGCTCAGGTGGGTGAGGAATGTGGTGCAAGGCTCCTGCATCTATGCGTTGCTTCTGAACTGAAAGTGACAGTGCTCCCAGTTTGTGAGCAGCCTTCTCCTGTTGATGTGAGTCTTTGTGGATTATCTGCTTGTTGCTTTCTTGTTACCTCATGAGCACAGGTCTAACTCAGGCAGTTCCTGCCCACATGGTAGATTTCCAGGCTTAGTTTCACCTTAAGTACAAGTGTTGCAGAATATTTAACCCTAAAGTGTGATACCTTGCACTTTTCCTGAACAAATCCCATATATCCCTTTGTAGCTCTCATTCACAGCTGCTTCTGATTTGACTTGAACACTTCCAGAAGAAATGTCTTAAACACCTTCAAATCATCTCTGATGATGAGAGACTCAATCCTGAAGTGCTCCTTTGCACATATTCCTAGTTTGATTTCTTGTTAGTAATCAAGAGTTACTTCTTTGTGTTGGTGGTACCAGCCAGTTTGAGATCTGCATTGCAAGAATTCGTCCTAGCTCTCTCTTCAATTTGTTGTTCATCAGAGGCCTTGGGGGATGTTTTCCTTTATCTTTCCCCTTCAGCCTTTCTGCACTAAGAGCTTAGAAGATGCTCCTCCAGGCATTGCTCCCTGTGCCACATGTGTAGGTGGTGATGATGCCCAGATTTCCCATAGGTGGCTGTGCCCAGTCTTTCCATGGGTGGTGGTGCCAAGCTTCCCTCTGGGTGCTGATGGCCAGCTTCTCCATGATTGGTGATGCCCAGCCTCCTTGTGGGTGGTGCTGCCCATCTTCCCCATGGATGGTGATGCACAACCCTCCCCACAAGTGGTGATGATGCCCAGCCTTCCCATGGATGGTGATGACCAGCACCCCATGGGTGGTGATGTCTCCACTGCCTCCCAGCAGTCTGAGATGGCAGCATCTGAGAGCAAGCATTTCTGTCCACATCAGAGGATGGAAGATGCCAAGATGGACAGCAGATGGTTTGCAACATTGCTGCCTCTGCATCTAGGCCTTGACTACACAAAGTAGAAAAAGCATATGAGAGTTTGTGGGACCTAGTATCTCTTCCCTTCCCATCCCTGTCTGAAGCCACCGATAATTGGCATAGAAACCCATCGTCCACACTGATGTGGCTTCAGCCAAGCTTTCCTCATTCAATGGGGTTAAAATTTATTGGTGGGTTTCCACTCTCTGAGTTGCTACTTTGCTGCCAGATCCTCCCAACGGAGGACCCATTCCTTCACATAGTCAAGCGGGCCCTGCCAGGCTCCCCTCTGCTTTGTGTGGATCCTTGTGTTGTCAGCTTTCACACCACAAAAGATTAAAGATAATACTAATACTAATCATATAAAAACGCCCTTCTGAGAATGGTCTGCCAGCTGATATTATGCCATATAAAGACTCTGTGAAATAGCTAGGGTAATTTACACTCATTAGGAGGAGAATGCAGTAGATTAAAGGTAGCAAGGGTGAATAGCTTCCCATTTTTTGTCAAACTTGCCTAAGCTTTTATTCACCTGCTGAAGCCATTATTTTATAATAATAAAAAAGAGGAGAAAGAGCCTTGCATGAACTTAGGGAGAAAGGGAGAGAGTGCAAGCTAGGAGCTATTTTCTCAAGAGAGAGAAATGCAGCATTATAGATTAAAGGTGAAAAGACAGCTCTCATTTAAATCAATCCACCTCTCCGAAGCATATTTATTCACAGATTAATTAGAGTTGCAAATGAAAATGATCTGGTTGGTGGGAACATTACTGAGGCCTTTAAAGTGCGGGAGTGAAGATTAAAAGGAAGCACACTTACCCTTTCCTTATGATCTAAAGAGGAGATCAAAAGAGTCGGTGTCAAATTAACAGCCCTGATGATTTCTCTCTTCTTCTAGTCCCTCGTTTATTATCTAAAGCTCATGTTGATACATGCAGGATGAAGACCTGCTTTCCTGCATGGCTGGCACATGATGTGCATAGGGTCCCTTTAGGATCAGTTAGGAAGGTCCAGGGCTTCTTCATTCTCACTTGTGGGATTGCAAGTGCTCACTGGGTAAAACTGTACCAGGTTGAGTATGTAAGGAATGCATGACACACGTTACCGAGTGTGATGCAGTAATCACAAAATCTGACTTGATATTTTGTGGGTAATTCAGTTGGTATTTAGCGGGGCAATTCGTCTGCCCTCCACATACACTGTATGGTAAGCAAGTGGCTGTAAATTAAATTTGCCTGCTCTGTTTTCATATTTGTTCTTCATTTTCAGGTAGGTTTCCAGTCTCAGACAGGAAAGACCAAGATCACTGCACCAAGCAGATGAGAAGAAAAAGATTAATAACATCGCTCTCCAGGAAAAACTTCATCTTCCTGTCCTCATCTTGCCCTATGGAGCATGTTATCAACTCAAGTAACTCCCAATAGGAGAGAAAGCAAGTTCACACCCAGCTCTCTGCAGCCCCAGGCTGGAAGATAGCTCTGCTCATAGAATCACTGAAAAGGCAGCAGAAATAAATTTCCCTCCCTGAGCTTTTCAGAGCACAAAAGCTGTGCTTAAACATGCTAGGAGGTGGCATTTTGAAAAAAAAAAAAAAAAAAGTTCATTTTAATATCAGCTTGTTTAAAAATCGGCCTGAATGCTTTCTTATTTAATTTTTAAGAAGAAAGAGAAAGGAGCAAGATGGGATACCCCAAGAACATTTTCCATAGGCACATCTCATCTATTTTCTGGATGTTGAAAGCTGGAAAAGAAGCATTGCCTTCAGTTTTGAATCTTGTTTCTTTTTTCTCATGGTGGCCCCACCTGTGCAGTGAGGGCTGATCTGTCCCACTGCAGAATGGTTCTGCTCTGATGCTCTGGATTTGTACCCAGATGTCCAGAGAGAGAAACGGTAGCAATAGGGCAGACAAGGCTGAAGATGTTGTCCTCCAAATAATCAAGCTCTCTCCCTTTGCAAGCATGCCAAAATATTATAGATGCTGCAGATGTAA
Source organism: Numida meleagris (assembly GCF_002078875.1). NCBI lineage: Eukaryota > Metazoa > Chordata > Aves > Galliformes > Numididae > Numida > Numida meleagris. The sequence goes on along the minus strand of NC_034412.1, from coordinate 19,983,655 downwards.
TGTAAATGCACTTACTGCAGTATTTTTTTTTCTGAGTCCTATTAGAAAGAAGAAATGAGAAAGGCAAAACCAGCTGAATCCTCTGTTTGTCTGCTCTCAGCGTGGGCAATGTAGAATGGCCCTGAAGCACTTAGGGGAAGGAGGAGAAGCTGCAGACAGATGTATTTCCCAGCTCTTTCTGCAACCAGACAAAAGCTTTCATTAAGGACTGCTGTTTGGGCAGCTTCTTCGTGCTCACTGACAAAAAGGCTGCCCATTGTGTGAAGAGGCTGAGCTGGGGACACAGCGCAGCCTGTGGACAAATGGTAGAGTCCATCCCAAGGTAGGGAGGAGTCTTGGCTAGCTCTTAGTAGTCTTCTTGCATCTATAGGTAGTGGTGAATCCAAATCTATCCATACATTCTTGTACTTGGTCATCTTTTATATTGGGGATGTGCCTCAAGCATGGCTAAGCATGGCACCTTTGACAGCTGAGAGGTCACCAGTGTTTTTCAGGAGCATTACAGATGGGCCACCTATTGATCCAGCAGACCTGAGCGAGGCAGCACTCGCAATGATCCGGCCTGTGGCATAGAACAGCTTATTTCCATGCAGCTGCTCAAAAGCAAAACTGGACATGCACCCATTTCAGGTGCTCCAAGCTGGACACACGTGGAGACCAGATGCACAAAGTTGGACACTCCTACCAGACTCGGAGTGACAGTACCAGTGGCTATCCCACCTATTTCCCCATTACCGACCAGCTCTGAGTGTCAGTTTGAGTTACCCATAAGGCGTTTGGCATGTCCATGAGTATTGGATTTTCCTTGCAGCTGAGTTCCTCCACCATCACACACACTACGATTATCCCACTCCCCATACTGGGAATGATTCAGATTCACTGGGGGAGGCAGGATTGGCCTCACCAGGAGGAGAACCATGCATCTCCTAGCCATGCTCTGCCTCCCACTTGCCAAACAAAGCTACCAATGCAAGCTGGGAGTGCTCAGGCACTGGGATCCCCATGTATGTTGGGAGGTGTGCTCTAGCTGTGCCAAAAGTTGGCTGGCAGATCCTGAGAAAGGACAGGAAATGCCTGTGTGGGCTCAGCCAGACCTACTGCTCTCTGCTGCTAGGAAAGTCAGCACCCCCAGCACCTTGCTAACAGGGATGGGTCCTTCCCAAAGCCTGTTCCATCACCAAAATCTTCTGTAGTGTAGAAAAACCCAACTAGGAAGACTTCCATGGAAGGGTTCTGCTCTGGGCAGTGCTAGTGACTGGGAAATTTTTCCACAATGGCTGAAATGGCATTTTCAGCTAAAAAAAACAACACAATTTTCTCCTTGAAGCAAGGTTTGCATTTGGAAGTGGATGCAAATGAGAAACCCAATCAGGTTTTTTTACTCTAATTTTTTTTTGTTTCTGGTATGAGAAAACAAAGCAGCTATGTGTGAAGCTGCCGTTTGTGTCGAGTTCTGCTGTTCTTATTCTGGTTTTCATTCTGACCTGTCCACATAGGACAAACAGTTTGCATCTAAAACATTTAAATGAGTCGGGAGACTTGTTCCCCTCCCAGCTCTGCTGGCGGGTTGCAGGGTGTTTTCAGATGCTTTCCTGAATTGATGATTTCTAGGTCAAGGAGAGTGTTACCTTTTTTTGACCGTTTGTCTTCTGCTAATCGCTGTCAGCCCAGAGATTTATGCATTGATAGTGACAGCAGATGGGGTCACTTCTAATAGGAATTCACACACCAATAAGTGAAAGGCATCTCAGTGTGTTTGACATGGGAGCTTTTACCAGTTAGGCTACAGATACCCAGGGACTCCACTGTGCTGCAAACGTTTCTGTTTTTAATGAAAGTCCACAGGCTGGAAAGTTGTTATTTTTCTTAGAATAAGTGCATTTACATTCACCTTTTATTTTTGTAGCTTTCATGGGAAATTGGCCCATTTCTTGCCCAATGTCTATGGATGTATGGGTCTGCCTAAGAGCTTCATGTGTACTCAGTGAATGTAGCTGGTCCTGCACTATGAATGGCAAACATGGTTCGGGCGGTATCCAGTTATATTCTGAATATAGGGTCTCTTCCTGAAAGAAAAACTTCCAAAACTGGTTAGCAAAACACTCATTTGCATCATGGTTTCTTTTTCAGCTGGAAGGAAAATCTGCAGTAAGAACAAACATGGTGGTATCAAGAAAGCCGGAACAAATCACTGCACCCAAGTGGCATCCTCTAGTAGAGTAGGAGATGTAGTCTTGTTCTTACATTGCTGTTCAGGTGTATGTACAATTCCTAGGAAATCCAGCGTCTTCATTTCTCGTGACTTTGTGGTGCCAATGACCATAGACATCAAATTCTGCTTTTCTCCACGATGAACGTGATGATTCAAAGCAAACCTCCTAACTTCTGTGGTCTGCTTGAGCAATTAGGTCTGAGTTACAGAAATAAAAGGACTGAGTTATGGGAAAGGATGTTCCTTATGCATCTGTGTCTCTGTTTCTGTTCTTTTAAATAAGTTTATCTCAAGAAGCATCTTCATTTATTGTTAACAAAGAAAATGAGTAAAGAACATTTGTCTCTACTTTCCCCCAGTCACCTGTGTCTCCTTCATCTTGTCTTTTACTTGACAAAGGATATACTTAGGGCCCAGGTCATGCTATCTGTTTCTCTACAGTTCTATCTCTCCTGTGACATTGAAACCATTTTGCCAGTACAGACATGGAAGAACAGAAGGTGTAAATGTGAGTTCTTTCTTTAAAATGGCCTGAACAGATCAAGTTGAACCAACAAATTGTATTTCAGGATAACTTTCTAATATTTTTGGAGGGGGAAACTGATCTGTAGTTGCGAAGCAACAAAAAGTGGGTGATGTGAGATTGTAACAGTGCATTCCTTCACTCTGCTAATGAAAACTCTGTGCTATGCATCATCCAGTCATGCTGTTTGCTAGGCTATGGGTTTGGCTCAGAGGGAACCTGATCCTATGTCTTTGCTCCATGAGCAGAGTTGCTTTTTTGGCTTTGGTGGTGGAAAACTCGTGCAGAGTGGTGTTGGCTTCAGCAGTTCAAAAGACGCAAAAGAAGAAGAGATCCTTACAGAGTGCAAGCTCAGACTCTTCCTTTGCTCTGGGGGTAGCAGATAAACAGGATGATTAAAACAAGGAGGTGCACCAAACCCAACCCATGGGCCGTGATTTTGCTGCCACCAGCTGCCCCTGCTGTGTGTGACATGCAGCAGAGGACATCATCATCACCTCCTGCACTGGGGGCACAGGACATGGGATGTCCCACCCCAAGAATGCATCCTGGGGAGAAGAAGAGGTAGGAACTTCACTCTGAGCTGTGAAAAATGAGGTGAAAACAACTGAGAAGAAACATTTAGTGAATAGATATTTAAAAAAAAAGGAAAGCATTCCCCAAGCACCCTTTGCAAGCTCCAGAACACAGGGAGTGATGCAGAGCTCCGGTTAATGGACACTCCCTGAGGTTTTTTTAACCCCCCCGCCCCATGTACCACAATTGATTGCAGTGAGATTACGATGCCATTAAAATTCACTCTGCCCATAAACTAACACTGTGGAAAATGCTGACGTTTATAGCGGCTCCTACAAGAGACATATTTCAGTATGAAAGTGAGTCCTAATGCAAGAACTTTATTTAGGTAAAACAACATCTAGGGAGGGGGGAGAGGAGGTGGAGAGGTGGTGGCAATTGCAGAGAATTTTATTTCTTTCAACTAATGGGTATACGGATGCTAAATTTAAAAGACATTTTTAATAAATCTATTGGCCTTTGACAAAATCAATCCAAACCCCATAAACCAAGAAGTCACCCACTTGGTATTAATGAGGCTACATTTGCATTTATTTTTCCTTTACACTAGACAAACCATTAATTTCGTGTTTATGCTTCCTTTGAAGTCTGAATGCTTGTAGATAGATGGCCACATCAAGTCTCCTGCTGCTACATTAATATTTTGCTATAAATGATAAATTCAACCATTTTCTACAACACCCCTTTTTTCTTTAAGAAAGCTGAGAAAATGCGAGCAATAAGTCTTAAGCCCCTGAAAGCTTAGCTGTTTTTTTAAATACTCTGCAGTCATTGATTATTAAAGCAGTCATAGCTTTAACTTTGGCTTGCATTTGATGGCATCCAGCATTTTGCTGCTGTAAATTGTGAAATGTTCATTGACCAATCAGCATTTGCTCTTTTTTTTTGCAAATCATCTTTCATTTGACCAATAGGAAAACTGGACAGCCATGTCACCTCTGCTTCTCTCCGTTTCTGGCCTCTGAAGGTCTCTCCTCCCGTCTTCTGTTTGCATCCACACAAGTGAAGTATGTCCTTGTGCCTCACCGGGATGGCAGAGGTGCCTTTTGCCAGTTTTACCATAATTCACACTTATTTCATGCTGTTCCCTTGAGGATGCTCTGTTGCCTGGGTAGCTCTCAGGATGAGAATGGCCTTCTGAAAAACTTGCAGAAACCTAGGACAGTGGGTGGGAGGGAGTTTTAATTCACTTAAGGAGTCTGGGAAAAGTGCACATATTGTAGGAGTCTGGACTATTCTCCCAAATCACAGATCCAGGTGTGACGATGCTCCATGACGCCATGCCTGATGTGATCTGAGAATGGGTTTTGTTGATATGGATTGATTCAGCCTGTCTTGTTTCCTTGTAGCCAGAAACAAGGACCTTCTCTGAGGATGGTATTCAAGTCCCAGGTACATTTCTGGGTTGCTGGGACACAGCCTTCCTTTAACACCACTTGGATGGGACTGACAGCGGTTGTCCGGTTCTCCTCCACCCAACAGGTTTCTTTGAGACACTTCTTGGAATTTAAGCCCCCTTATACCCATGGATGGATGGTTGGGCTCACTACTCATGTCACCATGATATGAAGCACAAGTACCACTAGGGCTGAGTGAAGATGGATGCAGCTGCAGTGATCTAAGCTGAGCTCAACACGTGTCTATGTATGGCTTGGATGTTTCTCATGGGCCCTGCACTGTGGGGAATGTCCTGGATGTAGGTGCCCAAATTCAACTTCAGTGGCTACTTGGAGGTTTTCAGATCTACTCCTTCCCCTCACTCCCTGCTCTTCAAGACAAGCACTTAGCTGGAGTCAGGCATGCTGACTTGGTCCCTGCCTTGGCTGCAGTGAGACCCAGGTGCAAGGTCAGCTTCAAGGTGGGTTTTGTTTCCTTTCCAAAGTCCTTTAGTGGAACTTCCCTCATCCATGCTCCCTCTCTGCTCTGCCATTGTGACCTCCAGTGACCCAGGGATTCAAACATTGCATGGGATGCAGGGGTGTCCCACAGGCCACAATGAGACTATGGCCTGAGGGCTCCTTGTACACCCTTCTCTTCCCTTTCCTACTGCTCCTTTCAGCTGGCAGCCCCTGGCAGGTCTCACAGCACTTTGTGCACATGATTCCTAAACAAGGAGTAGGGACCTGAGTGTGAATTAGTGGATGAAATAACACTTTTTTTCTTTTAATATATATTTTTATATGATGCATCTTTTATAGCTATGCTGGGGGTTAGATTTCATATAACCCTTGTTTATTTTTTTTGCTAGATGGAGTTTATGGAGGAGGGAAGGGATGTTATATCAATAGGGGAGTGACTATTGACACTTGCTGCTATGAAGTGCCTTTATGTGCTTTCAAATGGCAGGATTATGCTTCGGATGGCTCAGTGCCTGAATTGTCTCATGCTCTATTAACAGCACAGATACAGAGGCGTGAACTGATCTTAGGGGTATGACATGAAAGAGGACTGAGTATTCAATGAAAAACTTGCACCTGCTCTGGCTTATACTCTTCTGTTTGTTTGTGTGGTTGGTTGTTAATTGTAGAAACATTATTACTTCTGCAAATATTATGAAATTCAGCCTACTGGGATTCACGCCTTCCTGCCAGCATAGCTGGGGAAGATTTTAATGGTTAGGACATGGCTGGAAAGAATCAAGATTGCAGGTGGACACGTTAAGTGGAACGTGATGAGCTCAATCAGTGAGGGATGGGCAGGATCCTGCCTGCAAGCCTCCCTGCAGCAGCTGATGCTTTTACACTGGACCACCCCATTCCCTGCACCCAGGTGCTGCTTTTGGGTGAGGGCTGGCACTGGGCTGCTGCCATCCTTCCTCTCCTATCTCTTGCTTTTTTCTTCATGGGCAGACACAGCCCAGCAATGCGACACATCTTTTTTCTAAGAGTTCAGTTGCTTGATTCAGGATGCAGGAACCAAAACTCAGAGACTTTCTTTTTGTGATTGCGTTGTAATTTCTCATTTTTCACAAGCAACAATTTCTTGTTCAGCTCCCAGTGTCTGAACTTGAAAGGTGCACATATCCAAGCTTCGCTCCTAACCATTCAAATGAGAATGCAGACTTAGAAGAGGAATAGTATCTCAATTCAGGTCAGTAAAGGATGTGATGTTTCAGAAGCAATGCTCATCTTACAGGAGTCCCATTCAAGTTTCCCATGTTGGCAAGGGCTCTGAAGGACATGATCCCAAGGCATATTTTGTGCCACTGCATCTCTCCCAGCATCAAAGGCTTGATCCCAGCAGGAGCTCACAGTCCAGATCTTCTCCAGCCTACTCCTTTTTTTCTGCCTGCTGCCCTGCCAGCTGCTCACATTTAGAAAAGAGTGGATGTCTTTTGGATATATCCATGGAGTTTTCCTTTCTCTGGCAAGTATGAACATACTGAAGATCAAGTGACTACTATAGGCTCTTCCCATCCATAATTAGAAAGGAAAACAAGCATGAAACAAACGTCTGAGTTATTCTAATGAAAAACAGAAGCCCAAAAAGTGATTTCAGAAACCAGTCCCTTGCCTTTAATTTCATGTTTTGGCCTCATTTTCTTTGTTTTTTTTTTTTTTTTTTTTTTTTTTTTTTTTTTTTTTTTTTTTGTTTCAAAGTAAACATGTGCCTTGGACCTGGGAACCACCCCTGTCCCACACTTCTCCTGGCTGTTCATGGCTCTTCTAATGACACTAATGCCCAGAAGGAGCTGTGTCTAGGCACTGGGGATCCCCCCACCCTTTCTACAAGCATTGTGCTTGTGCTCTGGAAGGGACTTCAGCTGAGGAGGAAACATTTCCTCGTAGCCCTCAAAATCTGCCTGTAAGTGGAGCTGGGTTTGCAGCTGCAAACCAAAGGAAAATTGCCAACCTGCAAAAACAAATGCAAGGAGAAAGCCCAGACAACTTTAATTACAGTGGTCATTAAGTGTCTTGTTGCACATTGGACTTGGTAGCTTGTACTGCTCAGGGGAAGTACAACATGCTAGGAATAACCAGCCCTGCATGAGCAGATCACTCCTCTTCACCTCTGGCCATCCTCTCTGTGTTCTCCTCTGACGTTCCCATGTCTGCTCACAGATTTGTTAACAGCATCACCACAGCTTTAAGCCTCGGGAAAAGCTGGAGCCTGTATTGGTCAGAGAAGAAGCAGACCCAGCTAGATGGCTACCATCGCTCCCTGGTTCTGCTCATTTAAGATAATGAAGCAGAATGTCCTCCCACTAGAGACGATGGGCTGTGTGACACAGAGGCCAGTGCCCACTGGGATGAGGCGTCGAAAGATTGCTCCCTACTTCCTGGCTATTTCCATGGAGTGGACATGATCAATAACCTTGTCATTAAATGATTCACTGTCAAGTCTTGGGGCCTGGGCTGTGGCTGCTCCATTGGCCAGAGTCATCATTCATTTACTCTGTGATAGATCAGGAGCGGTTTCTCTTATTCCCATTGCCCCCCGTAGCCAGCACCTACCTACCTGAGGAAACTTAGGAATGGGGGAAATTTAATGTAATTCAGAAGGACACAGTGTCTTTGCCCTATTTTGCAGTAGATTGCTAAGTGAGAGGAAGATAACAGTTTCTAATAAAACCAAACCGTTATTGTCCTCACTTGTCAGAATAAATCCTTCCTGGGTAAATCAGTGCCTCTTCTGCAGAGCATTTGATACTGAACGGCTCAGTGCTCCTGGGTCCCTTCCAGCTGGAGCAGCTCTTGTGAACCAAGAGAATTGGTCTTGCAAAGATTTTGAGTTCCCTTGTGCTGCAGGCTTTGTTCTTGCCTTCAGTCACACACCTGCCCAAGAAAAAGCCACTTGAGGACCACGGTGCCCCAAACCTTTACCATCTCATCCCCAGCACTGCCTGCATCCTATGGCCTGGCTTTCTGCTGTTCATCCCAGCCAAGTCCCAGTGAGCATGTCAGCACCACGAGTCCCCCAGCCCCTTTCACTGGAGCTACCTCGTCCTGCCCATCCTTTCAAACAGGAGCCAGAGAGATGGGCAGGGAGGGAAACGGGAGAGAAGAGGAGGAAGCAGAGACACAAAGACCATCAATTCAATAAAAAAGGAGAAGAGTACTACCCAGTCTAATATGTGCCCTTTATTCTGTATTACAGTGTGTTGAGACTTTCATACTGGACACGATGCTGCGGGAATCAAGGCTGAAATTAGTTTTCAGCCATTCATTCATAACTGTTATAGAAAGAAAAAAAAAGAGAGAGAGAGGGAAGGTGGGGGAAACAAAAGTAAATACAAAAAGAGAAATGTTAACATGTGTGGAGCAGAATGTATACAGCAGACAAAGCTCTGCTTGTTCTTCAACAATGGCTTTGAAAAGCAGGTGTCATAGCAGCTGTACAAGGTTAAAGCACAGGGACCATTATGTACAAAATGAGTGAGTCTTTATCCAGAGTCTGCTTCAGCTCTTAAGAATGTGCTTCCTATTGTGCCGGTGTTTGCTGGAAGGACTCCATCTATACAATGGAGAAATTTTTCATTCTCACCTTCCCCCAACCTCCGTTCCACCATCCAAATCTACAGTTATGGATATAATACAGACCTCTGGCATTCAAGGTCCTCATTGCCCTATACTTCTGAAACAAAAGCTATTGTGCTCCACCATGAAAGCCTGCCTGCGGCAGAATAAAGCTGTTCAGCAGTGGACCCTGAGAGAGTATTTGTGAGGCTCTCTCTAAAGTTAAAATCCTGGTGAAAACAAAACACTTCCAATTAGAAATGTCCTCTCATTTTGTTTTGTATTTTTGGCTTTCTTTTTTCTCTTTCCCTCTCTTGGAGATGTTCAGAGAGATGCTCATATAAAAAGGTAAGTGACCTGTCCTTGCCTTCATTCTCAAAGGGAGAGATGGAAAGAGGAGCAGGAATGCACAGCTTGGGCGGCAGGCAAGCACGTTTGTAAATAATATATACTTTTTAAGTTATAAACGAGGGCAGGACATACGTTCTTCCCAGCAAGCAGGGGGATAGGCTGATGTGCTCTGAAATATATTGTATGAGACTCAACAGATTATTATTATTATGTTAATAGTAGGCACACTATGCAGTAGGAGAACTATCCCATTCCCAGGTTTTCCATAGCCCTTCCCCACAGCACCTCCACTATGTCTCAGATCTCTCCTAGAGGGACTGGAAACAGACTCATTGGAAGCATCAGCACAGAGCAGAGGAGGATAGGCAGGACTTGCATCTGCCCCACATGTTTGGAATGGGTCAGATCCTGAAATGTTAGCAAGCTAGCAGGGGGTGAGCGTCCCCACGGTGCTGCTTCACCCACCTGCCCCACAAATGATGAGATGCTAGAGGGGGGAAGCTGCTAAGCGTAAAGGTGAAGTGCGCATTTGGGTTATTCTGATAGGTAACTGTAATGGAAATGCTAAGTCACAGCCTGAAACAGTGATGGAGCACCTGGTGGGAAGGCAGGACCAACACAGGGGAGCTCAGGTGCATCCAATGCACCTGAGTGACTGGAAGGGGTGGAGCCGGGATCCACCCTTTCCCAGACCTCATTTAAGGGTTGGCAGGAGGAGCAAAAGGATCTCTCACTGGAGATCTCTGCCTACCTGAGATCTTCTAAAGGTAAGCAGTTTTTTTTTTTTCTCCCCCCCCCCTACCGTTCATTTGTACATCCATAGTTGCTGCACTTTGGCTCATCCTCATCTGCTGTAGCTGAAGACTCTGTCACCCCACTATTATAGTTGTACTTTCTATCCCATTAGAGCATTACAGTAACCATGATCTGTGTCCCCATGGCTCAGATTGCCTGGGTTTATCACGGTGTCTTGTATTTGGGATTGGAGAGAGAGGGTAAAGATGGGGTTAATAAATAGTTTGGGTGTGATTTTTCTGTTTCTAACTATTATCTGCATCAAAATCCTACAATTAGTTCATACCTGGTGGGGGTACAGAGCTGGGTAGGAGAAGCTTTGATATGCTGCAACCTAGTGCAAGTGCATCTTTGTGTAAACAACATCTCTAAAATCAGCAGCTACCTTATTACTGACACCAACACTCTGCAGAAGTCTTTGCCTCAGTGATGGCTCAGCTGAAATAGTGTTTGGTGAAGGGGAGGACCAAAGCCCCAGGACCCTAGTACTTGTGCTCTAGTGGGGGCACAAAGTCTACAGTGGTTCTTCTATCTGTGGAAACTTGGCTGGGAGCCTGGACAGTGGCTTGAAGTCCCCAGATGAGCATCCTCCTCTGGCCTTCTTTCCATTGCATCCCCATACCAATGAATTCCCCTACAGTAACTCTATGGTTTTCACTGGCATTGTTGCCCAGAGGAGTGTGGGTGCCCCATCCCTGCAGGTGCCGAAGGACAGGTTCAATGGGGCCCTGGACAGCCTGACCTACTGGGGGGGCGCCCAGCCAATGGCAGGGGGTGGTACCTCAAGGGTCTTTAGTGTCCCTTCCGACCAAAGCCATTCTGTGATATACTCTGTGGGTTGTTCTCACTTCTGCTTTCCACAGTGATGGCAGTATGCACAATCAGGTTCAGGTTTTATTCACTAGCCACAGGATTTGTGCATGCCCATTATTGGGTAGCATCTGATGGAAAGTAAATTACCATCATCTACCACACTGTATACTAGGCTCTGAAGCTATAAACTAACAAGCAAAAGAATGGCTCTTAACTCTTTGTCTTGAAAATGTAGCGAAGAACTTTGTTTCCAAATGGTTAGACGTGCTTGCTCCTCCAGCCATATGTTCCCGAATGCTTTTTACTTATAATGCATTGCAATTTCCCAACTGCTTCTTAATTATTCCTTTAGGGAGTGATTTGTGTCTTTGCTGCACCTTTATGCAGTGTTCTTCTCCATGTCAGGTCCATTCCTAGTTTGGTTTTCTTTTGGTGTGGGTATTAGCACCCATCCTGTGTAATGCTGTACTATGTCAGTGTGAATCATGATGGAAATGGCTCACATCACAACCAGACCACTTCACTACTGCTCTTGCACCACCCCACAATGAATTAACACTTGACATGGGAAGAAGAGAGCTGTCATGGCTCAACTTCTGGATATGGAGGTCTTCTGAGTGCAAGAACAAGCATTTGGGGCCACCAAGATAGAGGGAAAGCTGCATCCTTAGTTTCTTCTTCATGACAAACTTCCCCCTCTCTCATTCCCGTTTTGGGGTGAATGAGTATCTTTCAGAATTAAATCACAGTGGCAAATGGTTCACAGACATTAGTTTCTGTCTCTTACAAAGTAGCCACTGGGCAATATCACCTTCCTCATATGTGGCTTAGTGGATTCATTGTTCTTGTGGGGTTTTGAGGCAAAGGGAGAAATGGAGCCAGAAACACAAGCGACGTAAAGAAATGAGCTAATGAAGTGAGATCACAAAGTGTGCAACCCCAGCCAGCGTTATCTTTCTCTCTAGTTACCTTGGTAACTGTGTAATGATATAATGTTGCTTGGTTTTGTATCCTTCAAGTGAAAGAAGCTCAAAGTACCCACCACTGACAAAAAATATTGGTATGATATCATATTCATCTACAAAACATCACAATTAACTTATGGATTCACTAGATACTGCATTGAAGGGGAAAATATATCTTCCCTAAAGCCTGGATAAAATGACTTCTATTTTCCTATGAGCCAGCAATTTAGCACATCTTTTGATGGGATTTCTTAGGGCCAAATCAAAGGGATCACAACAGGACTACCTTTCTCAGTGGAATGGTTAGTTGAATCTCTGCATCCTTGCAGTGTCAGGACTTTCTGCTGAAGATGATGTTGGTTAACGGGAGATATGAGCTCTGGTTCAATAGAAACAAGACTTCAACTGGATTTGCATGGGGGGTGGACTTCTGTGATGATGAGCTGAACAAAATCTCAGCTCACAGTGGTGTTGGAGCAGCTCTGACAGATGATAAGTATTGACTGATGATGATTGTGAGTCTGGGCCGACTTGGCTCCACCATCCAGCCTTGTACCATTGGCAAGGAGATGTTGTAGACTCACCTAAGGGATCTTGAGATGGCAAAGGATGTGATTACAGTGTCTTAATATTTGACATCAGCGGGAAAGAATGAGGAATTTCTTCTTGTTAAGGACAGTTCTACTTCATCCTGGTTACCTTCTTCATTGCTCCTCCAGCTCAATGGCTATTCAACACCTTTAGAAAAGGTATCGTGCCTACAGCTATGATACGCACCCTCATTCATCCTTATGTGTAGGACGCAGCCTGATTTGCTGCGGGTGGCTGTCTCAGGGGAGTTTTGCTCACAGGTGCATAATACTATATTGGAGGAAGGGAGTAAGCAGATCCCTTGCGTGAAAGGGACTAAGATGGATGATACAGAGATGTGTGTTAGCTACCTGCCCCTAAAGCACACTGCAAAGCCTGCACTGAGTTCTGGAGGCCAGTGAGTGATAAACTCACAACTGAATCATGTTAAATAGACCCATGGGCATCCTTTGTAGACAACCTCTGCAGGGAGCCATTTGAACTCCCATAATCCCTGGAATGCTGAAACCATAAGAAAGTCCCAGAGACTCCCTCTCAAAGGGGAAGCTTCCTTGGTCTCTTCACAATACCTGCAGTAAACTATTAAAATGAAAGGCACTGATTAAGCCATGGCTTTTGCAGGGACTTCTGCCAGCTGCTGGAATATCATCTTCCCCAACTTACTGCACCTTCCTCTGCTCCTTCAAACCTCCTTTGGGGACTTTTTCATGCCATACCATTCTAACCGTGGTCCTCCAAGGCACTTGATTAACCCAGTGCTGGCTTCAGATTTGTCTAAGAAAGGACCATCATGGAAGTATCCCTTGGTCATCACCCTGCACCTCCGCTTTTGGCTCTTTGGCCCATCTCCTGTGTTTAGGAGCAATGGTAGTATTGGTGTTATGCATTTCAAACTCTATCTTACTAAGAACTGGAAGACGTCAAGACATGAATTCTGCTGCCCACCTGAGTGGAGAGTAGGGTTTAAAAAACCATATGGGTTAAAATAGCACTGGCAAGGTAAGGCTGGAATCATCATCAGCTCTGGATGCAACATCAGAATTCTGTGAGCAAACCTTGAGAACTAGGTGCCAAACACTGGGGCCGTATGTGCTAAAGTTAAGTTTTTGTTTGCTGAGAGCCAGTTAAGGCTCAACAAACTCATGGAAATAATAAAGTCTTAGCACTACTGAGCTATCTACTCACCTTGACTTCTTGTATAAACGTCTGTTATCTGCATTTAAAGGAGGGAATATAGCCATGTTATTGCAGGTAGAAAGATGTGGGTAGAGGCAGTAGCACTGATTATATGAAGTTTTCCAAGTCCCCATCCCACTTGTCAGACCCAGCCCTTTCTGCAGAGTGAAGCACATGGAAATCAGTGAATGTGGATCAGACATCAATAGAGTGCTGTGGCCAAAAGATGGTCCATGGCTTTCAGATTAGAGCTGGGGGAAGACAGCTGGATGGACAGACAGGGGAGCAGGAGGTTGCTCTGATGAGGATGTTTGCAGGGGCCCTGTTGTGTGCTCAGGGCTGTCCTATTGACAGCACAGCCCAACATGTCAATAAAAAGGAGGGAAGATGAAGAAGAGCAACACTGCATCTGAAATGGGCTAGAAAAATGGAAAAGTCTTAGTATGTAAGTGTCTGCTAAACTCTGGCAGAAGGGACAAGGTGAATGAAGGTACCTATGTAGGTATATATGTATGTATCCATGTACGTATGAATAGATGTGCTTCTGCAGCATGGCAGATGAGGTAGCAGAGTTCTCCTACCAGTTAACCCCAAAGGGGTGCCAATGTCCCACTGAGGAAACCCACATGCTATGGGTTGTGTCTGTGCCACCACTCTCTGCCTCCATGCCATCTCCTTGAAACCCTAAAGCAGATCTCTGGATGCAAAAGTGCAGAAGATTCTTGCAGACAATGACATAATTCCATTTACTGTCTATATCGGTGCAAGTCCATTGCTGCAGAGCAAGGATTCGGGCCAGGACTGGGGCTGGGGACCATCGATGAGTTTCTGCTGCCATCCTGTGGCTGTGATCCGCGCTGCTTTGCCTGAGCCTGGTGCAATCCCTTCGGTACAGACATCAAAGCAGGAAGATGGCCTCACGTTGTGGCAGGGGAGGGTCAGGTTGGGTATTAGGAAGCATTTCTTCTCAGAAAGAGCAGTGAGGCACTGGCACAGCTGCCCAGGGAGGTGGTGGGGTCACTGACCATGGGGGTGTTCCAGAGACGTAGAGATGTGGCACTGAGGGACATGGTCAGCGGGCATGGTGGGGTGGGCTGGGTTGGACCTGGGGATCTTAGGGTTCTTTTCCAACCTTAATGATTCTATGAAAACCTAACAAAACCAATCTCACAAATTACTAATTGCGGTTTATTCAGGTCCATGTGGAGAAGTTTGCTCTGTTCATCAGTATCGACACATTTAAAGCCAGTCTCATCCAGGCACTGCTTGCAGGGTCAGGGTGCTCTCAGGCTGACCAAAGGTCAGAGAGGCTCAGGGTCTGCACAACCTCCTGTTATGTCTTACACCTCGTGTAGAAGTTAATTAGTCAAATGTAGTTAGTTGCTTTGAAAATTCAGGGCCCTGGAAATATTCTTCATATGGCCAGTGATAATATTTATAGGTGTTTTATTTTTCTCCTTGAAATAATCCATGCACGTTATTCTGAAGTTTTATTGCTGCTTTGGATGTAGTTTTTAAGAGCTGCTCTACCTGCTGGACTAGGAGGCACCTTGAGAAAGTAAAGCAGATGAAAAGCAAGATGGGGGGAAAAAACAAGCTACATTTATGAATGGGAAAAGCCAGAGGGAAACCTGGAATTTTACCCCAGTTTGCCTGATGAAAAGGAGGAGATAGAAAGAATGTTACCTGGAAGAGAGCACAAAGTTCCCCCCCAGGACCCTCGCGGCCTTCCCAAGAGCTTCACCACCCTTCAAAGCTCTCAACATGACTTCTAACTCAAAGGCAACAATGACAGAGGCAAAGATCTCACATCCTTGGTGCTCTCATAGCAGGCAGCTGATGCAACGCTTTAGTGTCCCTCTTCTGAAATGGAGGAGCATTGCATAGGAGAATCTATACTCTCACCGCAGAACTATGCACCAGCTCTATTTCTGTTGCTTTTCCAGCAAAATTTACAAAAGATGGAGTTGAAAAAGTATTCAGATAAAAAACAGTGCCTTTTCCTTATAAAGAGAGAGAAAAAGGGAGGCAGAATGTCTGCTGTCCTTGAAAGAGCAAGAGATAGCAGCAAGGGATGCCAGGAAGACAAATGCAGATAGAGAAAGTGTGTTTTTTCTTGAGTGAAACTGTATGCTTCTTTGTGACTTTATTATCCAGATGCACGTAAGACCGATAGATAGATCTGAATGTTTTTTTGACTAAAAATCATTGCTGATGAAATTAGAATACAAATATACCCTATGAAGACTCCGCAGGCACATCCCATAATAAGCTGGAGACTGCTTCTCCTCCCTTGCAAGAAGCTCCCTGTGGCACAACCATACCTTCGAACTCCTGGACAGTGAAGAAATCTGCTTTAAAGGTGGAAAACTATTTGTGAGTCCTAATGCCAAAGCAGAGGATGGTGTGAAGGTTTATTCCTTGTCCCCAGTGCTGGGTAGGTTTTGCTGGAGATGTGTGGGGACAACAATCCTTATTCCTCTCATGTTGCATCTTCTTTCACTCACCCCAAAATCAGTGAAACCCTCTTTTTCTTTTTCCTTCATTCCTTTTTTATTTTTTTCTACCCAGAGCAATACAATACAGGGCTGAAAGGTGCCTTGAGAGAGGTCTTCCAATCTGGCCCACAAAGGCTTTCTTGGAATTAAGAAATAAGCATAAGAAAAACCAAATTAAAAGGAGGACAATTTAGAAGTGTGTTCTAGATGCTTTCTGCTCACCAGTGCTGAGGAACACTGCCAAAGCAAATTCTGTCTTTCCAAAGAAAACGGAGACAGGCACAATTGTTCTCTTCAGTGCCAAGCTTTAGGTCTTGAGAAAGCTGGGGCTGTATCAATTGCAAGCACAATTCCTGAATTTCCAGAGGGAATCTGTTGGTGTCAAAGCAATATGAAGGAAACAAAGGTTTGGAGAAGGAAAGCCTTGAAATGGTGTTTGTGAAGGATGTATCTGAGCCTTTAGATTCTGGCCACAAAACTTGAAGCAGAAATTTACCATCTGTTAGGGCTTTGGATGTTAAAAATCACCCTGTTCCCTCCCTGCAGAAATGAATTGCTGCTGGTGGGGTAGGTTTAATATGGTGTTCTCGTGTAAGGGTGATGGGTTGGTACATGCACGGATGCTATCTCGGTAATTCACTCAGTTGTGCCAGGGGACCTCCTCGCATGCTGGTGAGAACTGATGTCTCAAAATGGAAAGGAACCATAGAACCACAGAATCATCAAGATTGGAAAAGACCTCTAAGGTTGCCCATCAATCACTCATCATGGATTTTTCATGGATTATTTTTGGTATAGAACTAAAGGCAGGCAGTAGGCTTCAGTACACTGCATTGTCTTGCATTGTTCGGGCAGTAACATGCATCATCACTTCTGAAGTCCTTATGCACATCAAACACAGTGACCTCCTAAAGGAGCACTCTTCAGCTGAAGATTGCAGGGTCTGAGTGGGTGCCACAACATGCATATGTGATATCACAGTTTTCTTCTACTTTTAACCTCAGTTTCTGCATTTCCTGGCTTTTAAGTAGGTGAATACACAACCTCATTGTTGTGTCAGCGCAAGGTGAAGGTTTCGTATTGAGTTACAAAAATAAATACATTGGAGGAGGTTGGAGCTGTGGAACAAGTATGATACGCAATTAGAGAGCATAATTCATGTCGTGAGAGGAAAGGCTAATTCCCATGCTATCGGGAAGAAAGATAACTAAAATGGCACACATTGCATTTGTATACAAATCTGTACAACAAGTTATTTAAGGTGGGAAGAGAAAGTGTATCGACTCAAACCTGGGAAAGAAAGGAAACCTAGGCTGGCTGTCAGCTGGAACATCGATTTATAGCCAAGTGCATTATGAAAAGGCACTATGTGCTTGTAGAAGCTCATCCCTGGGGATGCCCTGACCTGTGCTCCAGAATACCTGCACAGCTTGGCTCACATCACTTCAGAGTGACAAGTTTCTGTTGTCAGTCAAAGCCACCAGGTAAAATCTAACCAGGTCTGTTGTTCCTGGCAGCGCCCAGGTCCTTCCCTCCAACGCTCTGAGCTCAAGAGAGCATCACTGTTCAGGAATGTATTTAGTTGCACAATTGTTGCGCCTGTACTTAAGTTTTGTTGGTGTCAGTGAGGTGAGATGCTGTACCTGTAGCCTGTTTCTTGTCTTCCCTTGCCTGCAGAGGCCTATGCCTGGCATCCCAAACAAAGCTCACTGGGTCATCTCTCTCTAGGGGCTTGAGTTAAGTCTAACTCCAAATGGGTGGAGAAGAAGAATCAACAACAGACCTGACAGCTTTGTTCCTAAAGATCTATCACACCTTTCCTCCTCCTCCTCCTCTTGTGGGCGGGCAGGAGTGCTGTTTCTCTGTTGTGGGGATGGGAAATGAGAGGTGGCATGAAACTTATTTTTCTTGAGAGCTGATCTTGCCTGGCCCTGCATCAGAAAGTGCAATGGTGGAGATAATGAGCCTGCAGGGGGAACTGTTCATTGTTGCTTTCAACCTGGAATCCCTGAGAAAGTGAAGCAGAGGTGCTGCTCTGACCATTGGGAAAAACAGAAATCATAGAATCACAAAATCATTGAAGTTGAAAAAGACCCCTAAGATCCCTGAGTCTAACCCCAACCCATCTCATCATGTCCCTCAGTGCCAGATCTCCATGGTTCTTGAACACCTCCAGAGATGGTGACTGCCCCACCTCCCCGGGCAGCTGTGCCAGTGCCTCACCGCTCCTTCTGAGGAGAAATGTCTCCTGATAGCCAAACTGACCCTCCCCTGGCACAGTGTGAGGCCATCACTTCTCATCCCATTGCTGTTACCTGGGTGAAGAGCCTGACCCCCACCTCACCACAACCTCTTTTCAGAGAGCTGTAGGGAGCGATGAGGTCTCCCCTGGCATGCACCTCTGGGCTACGAACCCTTTCTTATCCTACTTCTCTGAGTCACACCCCCTCCACCCATCCCTCCCTGTCTCCTTGCAAAATGCAGTCTAAATAAAATTTCCTGGTGTGCCCAGTGCTTTGGGGTGAAGGTTGCTGGAATGTCCTTGGTTGGAGGTGGCATGAGGAGTGATGTTTTGGTGTGGCATGGCTCTTTTGGTGGCTTCTGCCTTTCTCTCCTGCTGACTAACACTCCTGAGTCAAACTTAGCCATGGAAGTCATGAGTAACACCAGTAGAGTATTTATATAAGTAAAGAAATGTAAAAGTCAAGTTTTGGAGGCACGTAGCTAAAAAATAATAGGAAAGTACATTTGGCTGAACCAATGCATTTCATCTCAACCTCTTTCTTCCGTTCTTTTCTCTTTCCTTTCCTCCTTTAAATCTATTTATGTTCCTATAAGTAAAGTTAGAAAGACAAATGCCATCTTGAAGTGAAAAGTAGAAAAGCTTTCACTTCGCAAAATTCAAATATGAAAGTTTTGTTTTCCCTCTCCCCTATTTATTACTTTTTAAAACCAGACTTTCAAGAAACCCATCCCAAGCTCACCTGCAGTTGCAGCTCCAAATCTGCGTTTCTAATTAAGTTCATTTCTTGCAAAAATACAGACAGATGGAGTCCCTCTAGCTTCCCAAACTCAAACCCTTTCCAAATAATAGTTGTACTATTGCGTGCATAGCCCTGAAAATGGCTCACTTAAGTTTTACTTGGCTGTATCTTGTTTCACAGAAGCACCTGAGGCCCATACCTCTTTCCTAACTCGTTTTTTTTTTTTTTTTTTTTGACCTCTAGCAGGTTCTGCAAGTGGTGTCTCTGGCAGTTAATCTCATTTGCCAAGTAGTTCAGCAGGGCCAGAAAGGAGGGATGCAAACAAAAGCATTATTAGCATCTTATTTGGCTCTTAATGGGTAGAAACGATGCAAGATTCTTTTGGCACAGTGGTACTTTTTTCTCCAAAAAAAGAAGAGAAAAAAGGACTTTAATTGAAGCCTGCAATGTTGTATAAATGGAAGATCTAAGTTTTAATTGAAAAATAATTATAACCACTTAATCATTTTAAATGAGGGCTGTAATTGCAGTCAGTTCATAATAGCCAAATACAGACACTTAGATTCCCGCAATAAAGCAGGGATGGTACAGCTTGATTTGCTAATAGCTCTTCCACTTCTCTCCTCTTTTGTCTCAAAGATTAATTCAGGCAAGGGCTATTAGTGCCGTTAATTGGTTCTGCAATTTAGACCTTGTGCTTGTGAATGAGTGACTGATGCAGACCTATCAGCCAATAATGTGAACACTTTGTCAATGTGTTTCTCATTGTCCGGCTGAACATCGCTCCCCGGCAGCTCCTCTGCCACCCAGCCCCAGCTCCCCAGGGGGATCAAGAAGAGTCAGTCTCCTCCGGGGTGAGGGATTCACTTAGCTTTAGATAGGTCACCGAGATGTCTTTGAAGTTACGGCCGACTTATGAATAAAATAATTAAGCAGATGAGGTGTCCTCCTTGCCAGGGACGAATCCTGTATTCGGGAGAAATCTTGACTGCCATACTGGGGGAAGGAGATTCAGTGGGACCAAGAAGTTGAAAGATGTGCTAGATGGAGAGCGGATACTGGAGGAAGGAGAGGGCTGTTGGCTCTGGGCAGGGTCCAGGATTCCCCTTCCTTGGGGCGATAGTGATGGCCGAAGCCAGACTAACTCACCACAGTCACAGGCAGAAGAGCAAACTCTGCTCTGAAATTATTTTTCACCTGGACAGCAAGGGTGATGAGGACGGTGGACACAGCTGGACTTGGGCTAACTGGGGAGGCAGCAGTCCCAGCACAAGACCTTGGAAGAACACCTTTGAAAGTCTTTGAGCTCAGCGTATCCATTCTGTGGGAGACAACGGACTAAGAAGAGAATGTGCCACTGTACCAGAAATAGCTGTAACTTTAGGCCCAGAACAATTTTAATTGTGGGTTCCTTCTGGTCACCCCAGTTCTCCAGTGCACAGGACAATTGGGTCTATTCAGAGATGAAAGGTGGGGAAAAAATCAAACTGCCACTTAATCTTGGTGGCATGAAACAACAACATGAATATTCCCAGGCACACCTTTGTGCTTTAATATCTTTTGTAGCATAAAAAATACATTTACAAGTGGTGTGCTTCTGCAGAGTTCAGCTCTGGAGCACTCCTTTTTATCTGGAGAGGAGATGCTGTGAGATCTTTGACCTTATGGAGATATTTTCATCTCCTGGGTTTTTTCATACTGGAGGTGACAACTATTCTGAAGTGGTTTAGACTGACGTTCTTCCATTTTTTTAGAAATAAAAAACTTGTTTTTACAGCTGAAATCTGAACAGACCAAGGGAAAAGACTGGGCAAGCCTGGTTTTTCTGTCTTGGCTGTTAAATGAAGTACAAAAGGTGGAGAAAATTCACCCTTCATCCTTCCTTTCATTTTTCTTTTTCTACTGATATTTTGATTCTGCTCCTTTGAACTGATGAAAAGTACCTGCCTTTCATACCAAGCCTCCTTCTCCCTGTGTTCACTGGAAAATGGCTCAGACCTCACCAGGGTTTGGGAAAAACACCATGTAGGACTAGGCTTTCATGGGAAACCCACGCAGGGCAGGATGTGCTTGTTTTCAGAGCTGGGAACTCAAGGAGAAAGGGCTTGGATGAGAGGTCCTGGGAAAGGTGGGCAGGGATGGGGAAGAAGCAGCAGCAAGAGCCCAGAATGGCGGTGGATTCTGTTGGATGATCTTGGAGAGAGTCATGGATGGCACTTCAGAGCAAGAAACAGCCATTAAAGGTGCTGGTGAGCTTTGAACAGGAAAATAAGTGGCACTCTCGCATCAAGTTGGTAGGCTTAAGGTGGTTGAAGGAGTTCAGTCCTTCGCTATTCTCGTGGTAAAATAGATTTTATCACGGTCAGTAGATAAAAGTGTCCTTCTGGTTGCAGCAATGTTGGTTCTGTTTGTGAATAGTGCTACCCATACAGCTGGTTCTTGTGGCTGCTGTAAAGTGGCAGAGGCATTGAAACAAATGGAAGGATGACTTAGCTAAGATCTGCCCCTTTGCCTACATACAGTTTTTCTGTGAGTACATATTCTCCAGCCTCACGGGTAGGTGAGATGCAAGGCAAATCTGGCTTTTATTCAATTTATTCAAAGCAATCTCCATCTGCCATGGGCCTTTCCTGTCACCAGACAATGCTGGTTGAGACAAACACAGTGAGTGTATTTGCGCTCCAGTTTTAGGTTCTATATTTGGCTATGCGTTACCAGGAAAGCTTTCCGTGATTAACTCTGTTGACTGATACCAAGAGTAACTACAGCCACAACATGCAGCAGTTGAGGTGTGTCACCAAGGCTGGGTATCGCTATGTCCAAAAAGGGTCTGGGAGAGTCCATTTTGAAAATGAACATGATTCACTAACACTGTTCTGAAAACAAAGAAAGCAGAGCAATGAAGTGTTTAAACCAGTGGACTGCTGGTGAGACACGGAGTCATCTTCTCCCTCTCTGTTGTCTAGTCTGGGGTACTGCTTTCCATGAACAATGTGGAACAAAATTCAGTACTAAAGATAAAATTGATGTTTGAATCTCTGGGATAAATTATCCTAGGCATGAGCAAAATCTCCTTCACAGATGCTCTCAAAAGACAAGGTAGATCTTTATGGGAAGTAATGTTGCTATGCTGTGAGTGTGAGAATGGACTGGATGACATTTTAAGGTCCCTTTTAGCTCTATGTCTTCTGAAGGACCCTGCCTAGCACTGCCAAGGCAGGGCTTGCCCATCCTCTCTTTCACTGAGAGTGGCTCTCCTGCAACATCCCCAGCTTGCAGGTCAGTGCCCATGGTAAGGCTAGGAGGAGAGTAGTTAGGGATACAGCAAAAGGGGCAAAAAAGACATTACCCAACAAAGCAGGTCTCTAGGACAGATCTTCATGATGCTCTTGTCTTAAAGCAATACCTAGTGTCATAGCTGCTTTATCCTGATTTTCATCCGTCTAAATGAGTCCAAATTCAGACTTCTGTGAGATGGTAAAAGCAATGAAGAATGAGAGTACATCTTTTCTTCTGTCTTCTTGTTCCCTTAGGCCGTCTGCCAGGCATGGTCTAGCAGTAGAGTGAGCCCTCCCTATTCCTCTCACAGCAGCATGCAGATTCATGCTGTTCAGACTTTTGTAACTGCTACTCTTCCCTGTGGGACCCAGTCTTACCTCACTACTCTCTGAGCTCCATCTGAACACCTGCCCTCTGTGATACACTACCCTCTTTTACAAACTATGCTTTGCTTAAAGCTTTTGGCAGAGCAGCAGACAGTAGTCTGACCCATGGCCATGCTGGGCAATGCAACATGGTGTGGACGTCCCTGGGAGCAAGTCTGATTTGTGTGGTGAGGTGCCACATCTCCAGCCATGCTGAGCCTGCCTTTCAACTCAGGGCTCCACAGTGAGCCATGTGGAGCTCAGCTTAGAGCTTTGTCCTATAGGTATTTGCAAACATCCTCAGGTAAAGGCATGTGGATAAATGTCTCCCCACTTGATTTGGAAGCATCGTCCCTCCCAGAAAAAGATTAGGCTCTCCATAATTTGTATCTGTGACATCTGCTTGAAGCCACTCTGTGCCTGGCCTCCTGGGGCATGCAGGTGTTTCTGCAGAAGGTCCCCTTGACTGTTTCAAAGGGACCTGCTGGTCCCCATCTGCCCATGCCATCTGAATCTCTACTTCGAAGGAGAAGGTAAACAGAGAGCAAGGCATTCACACTGTGTGCAACCAGCAGCCCTTGGTACCGGGCGAGGGAAGTTATCTCACCGAAACAGATAAAGGGAAGGGGTAGGTTTGTACAGCACAGGCCAGGCCTCTCCTGATTCCCGTCCATGACGTAGGCTGTGCCTCCAGCTAAAAGTCCCTTCTGCCCTGGCTGCCTGCCCTAGAGCAGGCTTGTGGAGGCTTGTGCACACTGAGGGCCTGCCTAGTGAGCAACCGGCACCATGTCTGTCACCATATGCCAGTCCATGGGCTTCGTGGTATCAGCCTTAGGAATAGGAGGAATCATTGCATCAACGTGCATGGACCAGTGGAGCACCCAGGACCTGTCTAACAACCCGGTGACGGCGGTGTTCAATTACCAGGGCCTATGGCGCACGTGTGTCCGTGAGAGCTCTGGCTTCACTGAGTGCCGTGGCTACTTCACCATCCTGGGGCTGCCAGGTAGGCCTTCTTCACGCAGAGAACGGCTGCCTCGCATCGTGGCTGCCTGGTGCTGTGGGTGAGCAGCAGTGATGGATGATATTCAGAGCAGAGAGGGGATCCCAGGTTTTAGCCTAAAGGGACTTGGGTTGATGGCTCTGTTTGGATGACAGGTCCTTTGGAGGCACCTCAGCTCCTGTGGCCAAGCTGGGGTTCAGGAAGGCTCGTTACAGCTGACTGTGCTTCAGGTACTGTAGCAGTGCACCTGGGGCTGACTTGGATAGCACTCACACCCAGCTGCACAGTATACATGACTTCTCACTAGAAACACAAATGTTCTTGGGACTGGAGAATGCCTTATTCAAAGAGTCGTGTCACGATTTAACTCATTGTCTTTCTGTATGGGCTAACAGCACCAGGCTGGATTTCTCACTAATTCTCCTTCGGTTACGGTTTTTCCTTCCATGGGTATCATTCTCACCCAGCTGTGCCCAGAGAATCCAGGGCTGTGAGCAATTAGATTACAAAAGCATTGTCAAGATTTTCTTCTCACCTTAATGCACCAAGGAAAGGGGCACTTGGGCTGTTCTATCCACCTGCCCTCTGTGCTTTGACATAATAGGAATGAAGGGAAGAAGCCAATAATATCAGCAGATAATTGCAGAAGTTCTGCAAAATGGTACTTCCAGAATAGGAATGAGCACTGTGCACAAAAATGACTTTGTTCATAGGCAGTCTATCTGTGCAAATCTAACCAGTTTAACCCAGTGTGGCTGTGTTCTGAGACACCAGCATGAGGTATGCTTCATATATGGGGATCCTTGTTCCCAGGCAGTTCCTGCCTGGTATCAGCTGCAAGGGATGCTCAGTACTGGTAGGTGCCAGGGATCTCCAGCATCTCCCATTTGCTGGAACCATGTCATTCTGTGGCTGTGGACATCCTTGTTTTTTCAAAGTACTGGAAGCAGGCATGCATTTTGCTAGAAGGACACAGGTCTAATCCTGCTTGGGCATCCATTGCACAGTCCTTAGAAAAGCCAAGAGTTGCACAAGGGAACAAAGGATGACATCCAAAGGGGATGTCTGAGTAGGGCTTGGATTCGCGCATTTAGCAAAGCCAAACAGGATCAGTTGGACTTCTCAAGTGTTCATCTCTGAGAACTGCTTTCATCTTTGAGGAAATTGGAGAATTCTTGAGATCTGGGTTCTTTTTGTTACTGTTATTGTTTCAAAATACCTTCATAAATCCCAGCCCTGCAGTGAGCAGCTACAACCCTTTTTGCACATCCCAGCCCCCTGTCTGCTGGCTGTAGTGTATTAATTTCCTAAAATACAAATGTGCAGCAATCCCAGGGGGGGAATTTTCCTGTATTTATCCAGCCAGCTGCTGGAGATGGCTCTTCCCATCCCAAATCCTCTCCTAAATGTTGGTATTCCCAATGAACTGTTCGTCCTCGGGGCTACTGGGTGAATTACCGCAGGGAGTTTGCTGTGTTTATCATAGTCATTGATGAGAAGGAATTTTAAAAGCCCAGTGAATAAAGCACAACTTTTAAAAATAATGGTGGGTAAGATCTTGAAGTTGCAGTAAAAACCCTCAGCGCTGTTGGGGGATTCTTGCTTTCCCTGCTGGTGTGTAGGTATGTAAATATTTATGAGCTTTTGTCCCAGTGAACTGGTTTCTGTGACCACTGCTAGCAGCACTACCCTACAAAGTGAGGTGGTTTTTTTCTTTCTTTTTAATGAGCAGGGCTAGCTCTTTTTCTGAAGTCACTCCATGTTCTCCCCCCTTTCCCTTCCTGTTATATATCACCTGACACCGCCAGTCTCTGGAGAAGCTGGTGCAAAAATAAGCTCCACACTGCTGGGCTCTATCCCTTACATTCATCTGCTCCTATGGGCATCTTGTCCCTCTCACTACTGGTAAAGGGCAGCTGTATCCCAGCCAGAGAGGGGCAAAATAATGATGCTAAAGATCAAATTTGCTAAGAAATTATTTAAGTCAATTGTCACGGCGTTTATTTTAACCGCGCTGTACCTCGATCTCCATTAAACGCACCTTGCTAACCTCACCGTAGTTAATAGTTTGTCAGCATTTCCATTATAAACCCCTATTTATTATTCTGACAATGGCAATTTATATTGGGAACTATAGTGCTGGAGTGAATAAAAATAATAGTACTCCAGCAAAGCAACGAGGTGACCTGAGTACATTGATGAGGTTTTTGTTTCCGAAGGATTTTTTTTTTCAATCCCTCCCTCCCACAGCAAAGATTAAACTTGTCTTGCCCATCATCTGCCTTCAATTTAGTTGAGAATTTTAATTTCAAATAGATTGAGGAAAAATCAAGATAATAGATGAAAATGAAAAATAACACAGGTAGTTTATGGCTCTTCTCCTTGCTGCTTGGTTATAAACAGTCAGTCTCTGGTGAAATATGTCACTTGAGATCTGAGCCTGTTTGTTCCAAATTCGCTTTCTCTAATTATTTTTTGCTGCTTGCTTTGGTGTGTAGGTAGTCCTTACCATGATTGTCTGGAGGGCATGATCTGAATTTGAACATGAAATAATAGGGAAATCATAGTAGCTAAGTGCTGGTGAAGCTGACCATTTCGCCTATTGCAGAAGCCACACTTTCTGCTAAAAGAAGAGCTTTTCAGTAGCTTACAAGGTTATTAACCAACAGTAATCTGGTCGGTAATCTTCCTCTTGTCTGTCCCAGTCTCTTTTTCCAGACCTGTTCAGCTAGAGCTGTTCGGCCATTTCTAAAAAGGCATTTTGATCTTGAGGCAGAGCCCCTTCTGACCTTCCAGAAAGGCTGAGATATCTCTTGACTCTGGAACAAAGGGCTGTTGACTTAAAAAAATAAGAATATTTCAGCTTTTCCAAAAGCAAACTTTGAGTCTAAGAGCACCCCATTAAATTTCTGTAGCTGGTAACTCTTTGTGACCATGCATGCCTTCATGCCAGGATTTCTGCATCCTTTCAAGGTTCATTTGGACTTGTTATCGATCTATGCTATTAAGGGGCTTTTTGTGTCTTGGATTTTGTTTTCCAATTAATGACATTCTGGTAAGCTTTTCTTTTTTATATATATGACCAACACACATTTCGTGCCATAGCCCTTGCAAAAGCCTTACTCTGTTTTTTTTTATTCTTTGTAGATTGGGCAGCCCACTGGCCAAGGGAACAGCAGCTTTGTAAGGATGAGGACTGCTGATTGCTGTGTCAGAGTCCTCCACTGGCAATGGCCATGGCAAAGTCCCTCCAAAGCTCTGCTTGCTGCTTACAATACTTTAACCCGGTTGGTTCATCTCCACTTTCTGAAATGTCTGCCAGCAACCATTGTAACCAGCTAGATGTACAGAGAAATTTAGGTGTTCCCTGTTTCCTGGGGACTTGATATAACTTACTGTCTCCTGCCTTCATACTACAAAAAGACTACAGACATGGAAAACAATCCTACAAGATCTGGTCTGAAGGACAGAAGAGGAGCACAGCGAGGGAAATTGCAGGGGGCTGTTGAGATGCAGGGCTGAGCTACAACTCATTGGTAGGGAAAGATGCAGCTCCATGCACCTCAGCTCTGCTGAGGGACCTCTGAAATCCATCTGCACCACCTGAAAACCAGAAGGGTAGAGTACACCCGAAATGGGATGGTGTGATTCCATGACCCCCTTTCCTTGTTGATTTTCAGGAAGGCCAGTCAGCCCTTCTTATGCTATAGACAGGTGGGCCGCATACTTTTGGAGGCTGTGGTCATCAGAAAAATGGCAAGACAGAAAGAAAAGGGTGGGTTTGATTTGTTTCATTCTGAACAAGCTGTAACTGACTGGCAGGGTGTGAGCTATATTTGCAAATTTTAAAGTAAATATGAGCTGTAGGTGATTTTTAGGGGAGAGGCAGTGATAACATTCAGGAGTCGCAACGGGCCCAGTGAACACTTTTGAGATAATCCAGGGTTGACGCCAGGAGATAAAGCAAGAATGAGCTGAAGAGGGGAGTGGTCAAAAAGTAGCCTTCTTTTTCCTAGTTTGGTATCCCTCTGTGGGTGTCCCCACATTCTGAGTGGGAAAAAAAACGCATTCTCTATTTCTTGATGGGAAGAACCCATCAAGAACTTCCAACCCTTGCCATGGGATTGTTGCCTCCCAACCAAGTCAGGCTGCCCAGGGCCCCATCCAACCTGGCCTTGAGTACCTCCAAGGATGGGGCATCCATAACTTTTCTGGGCAACTTGTTCCAGTTATCACCTGTTATTGGGCTGGATGCTGGGAAAATGGCACCATCTGTTTCTTGCAAAGGGAATTTTTTTCCCTGTCATGAGTGGCTCAGAAACGAGAACACTGCATTTGGAAAAAATGAGTCAGGCAAACAGGTTTGTGGCTTTTTATCCAGAATTTTGCTACAAACAGCCACTGAGGAAGGTGTTTGTGGGAGCATTGTGTCCCCAGTATTTACAAGCACAATGCTAATCAGAGCATGAGAAATGGAAAGCAGCTAACAGTGGGCTGGCTGGATAGCAACTTAGGCAATACGTTTAGCAATGAGCAAATAGAAACCTCTCCAAAAAGCAGAAATCCTTTAAATGCAGCAGTGTCTGGAGTGCTGAGCATGGCTGTGCATTCATTTGTTGCTCAGCTCAAGGCTGCAGCACAACCCTTGTTACCAAAGTTGCTTGCTCAGCTCCATTTTCATGAGAGAAGCTGAGGGAAAATATGTAATCCTGCTCTGGCTAGAACTCTTCAGAGACATGATTAAATTTGGGCCCTCAAAATCAGAGGCAGATGGGTTCATCCGGGTGTTTTTTGCACAACTGGAGGCTACTGGTGATAGTCCTGTGGTAGTCCTCTGTGCACATGGGAGTTTTGAAGCCCTTGAATGATGATGAGAAATCCTCCATTCATTCATTCATTCCTCCATCAGCTGGAGAAAACTGCATCCCCAAGGAGAGGTCGGTGAGCCAGCACTGCTTGGCAGAAGACCATGAGGTCAGGGCACAAACAGGGACAATCTGATGGACTGTATGGAGTGAGAGATGGCACTTGGGGATGTGAAATGGTGGAGAGGGAGAGAAGGAGAGAATTTTCTTATTGGCTCAAATTGCCACTCCAGCTGCACGCAGCTGAAACCAGTAGAAAGGGTCAGAGGAAGGAGTGGTTTCTCCCCTCCCAGCAAAGCAAACACAGAGACATGGTGCGCAGGAAGGCCAAGGGACTGGAGCTTTCCTTGGGAAAAATAATCTGGAAAATATTAATGGTCTTTTGCATTCCCCCTTCTTTTTTTCTCCTCATCCAAGGGTTATCTTTAGCTGTAACCAGCCCTTGGGTCTTTTTTTTCTGCAGCCCTAAAAGCTGCAGAAAAAAATGCTGCAGGGTGACACCAACCTTGAGGGCAGTAATTATGCCCCAGAGGAACATCAGTCCTTCGGACATGGTTTGAAGCACGGAAAAAAGAGCAATGTGGGCTCCAGCAGGAAAGACAAAGGCAGGTCCTGCGATATGAAAGAGAAGAGAAATCCTTCAGACGTGCTGGGGAGCAGAGAGATTTTGTTCACAGGTTAGGCTGATGATCAGGAATGGGGAGAACAGGATGAAAGGGCATCTGCTTCCTCTGTCTCCACCTGCCAAAGGCTGGAGTGGAGAGTTGGCATGGAATGCTATAGGCCTGGATAAAGGAGGAACATGTTTCTAGGTTGGAGCTGAAGTAAGTCTCTCAGAGCAGGGTCTTGGATTGAAAGGGATGAGTATGAAGTCTGAAGGGTCTTTGTACCTCACTGCACTCCACTGGTAGTGGAGTGTAATACATTTCCATTACAGTGGAGATGTATTACAGCCCTGAGCCCAGCATTTCTCCACTGTGTGAAAAGATAACCATTTCCTAATTTTTCTATCTCCTGACCCATTTTCCAGGACTACTACCCTAGCTAACATAGACAAGCACCTGTAAAAATGCACTTTCTCTGTGTTCTTCCTTCCTCTTTTCCCCGTATGGAATTCAGTGGGGCTGAGTGATAGGTGCTGAGGACATGGATGAGTGGAGATGAATGCGGGAGCTTTGCTGCGTCACTTGGAGTTCTGGGCTGGGTGTCATGGGCAGCATTTGAAGTGACCTCAGTGATGCTCATGGAGCGGCGAAGTCTCTGTTTGTCCCCTGGGTCAAGACAGTAGCGCCATGTCCTCCCACTGAGCTCACTGCCAGTGTTCCTATCTACCACTGTGTGTGGACGACAAGCCATAGAGCAGTCTCTATCTTGGCCCAATGGAAGATCTACCACTCCATTGCAAAAGCAGAGAGCCAAGAAGGAGGCAGCCAGGGCTATAGGTGCTGAGCTCTCCCAGCAGTGCTCTCTTTCCCTCTGCCCCTCTCAGTGTGCTTACACTGTCCTGAGAACACAACAGGAGCCCAAGGGACAGCAGAGGATTTTGGTGGGGCACAGCTCATGCTCCAAGTGGTTTTCCCAACACTTGACCGAGCATAGCCACTTTACTGGGAAAGGACAAGCACTTCTAAAGGACAAAGGCTCCTATCTCAGGCCCTGCCAGCACAAACCAACTCAGCGAGAGTGAAACTGGACTATCTTGCAAAAACACTTTGAGCAAACACACCGCTCAATGGAAAGCATCTGATAAGGGCTGCTGCGTTTCTGGCAGTGCAGGCAGGAGGACTTTGGTGCTCCCATTAGGTCTTCAGCTTCGCTGGGGCTGTCTCACTCCTCTCGCCAGGGGAGACGCCATGTCCACGACCCTCTGCCAGGTGATGGGGTTCCTAGTCTCGTCGCTGGGTGTTGTGGGGTGTATCATGTCCACTGCCATGGATATGTGGAGCACGCAGGACTTGTACGACAACCCGGTGACGGCCGTCTTCCAATATCAGGGACTGTGGAGGAGCTGTGTGCGGCAGAGCTCCGGCTTTACTGAATGCCGGCCATATTTCACCATTCTTGGGCTGCCAGGTAGGGCAAAAATGCACCAGGTTGAACCCAGGAGCCGTTCTGCACCCAGAAACAGGAACAGCTATCTGAAAGCACTTTGCAAGGAAGAAAATTTCTAGACTACTCAGTGTATGATCATCAAAATATGTGTGTATTTGCTACCAAAATAATAGCTTTGCTCGGTGCAGATTACAACTTGGAGTGTGTGCAGGTGATCTCTGGATGAGTGCCATGGGGTTCGGCTCTGTTACTGATGTGAGAATACTTAGACCTGTGGATATTCTTTCCCTTTGAATTGCAGCAGGAGGAAAGCAGCTGCATGCAGTTCTTATGTTCTTATCAGAATAATGTGTTCTAACAAAACCAACTGAAATATTTTTAATAACAAAATTACAGAATAAATCTGCCTCTGGGTAGAGCAGGAAGGGCAAGGAGCGGAGAGTGTTTTCAGTCACTTTACATTGAGTTTTATGGTGCCTACAGTAGTAGGTTGTAGAAGGGTACTACTTTCTATGTTGCTTGCTATTTCCTCAGTGTCATGTAGAAAAGGAGCTGTTTTCCCACCTGTGTAGCTTGTGCTTCTGAGCGGGTTGTGTGCAGTGGCAGCGGCAAGCTTGGCTCACCGTGCCTCTCCATGACCTATCACACCTGTACCCTGCCAGAGAGCAATGAATGCAGTTCTGACCATGGTTTTCACTCTTGGTGCAAGCAAGCACCACTATATGTAGGCCTTTTTAATTCAACCGAGTGGTGTAGAAGAAAACAGAATGCAGGCTCTCAGCCCCATATCCTCAAGGCTGCCTGGTGCCCTGATCAAATGCTTTGTTGAAGACCAGGGCATTGGATGTGGTTGTCCATATTCTTGTTTTTTTTTAAAGTTATATAGCAACGAAGAAGTGTGCATGATGGTCACAGGCATTTTCTATTGTGCCACAGAGATATTCTGGCTCTTTTATTATCTTTCTGTGTCTACTTAGTTGATGAGTACCTTAAAACGTAAATAAGGCCCAGCTTGAATTTGGTTAACTTAAAAACCTCATTTTTCCCTTACATTTCAATATCACATTGATTATAACCAGTCATAAACTTACTTTTCCACCTTTGTATTCTGCATTAGTGATTGGTGATGTTAGTTTAGTTGACCTTAAGGTGCTTTTAACCTCCCCTACTCACAGCAACGCTGGGGGAAAAGACAGCTCTCCGTTTCCACTTGGGACTGAAAAAGAGATTCCAAATTGCACGTGTTCACTTCAGTCAACAGGCTTGAGTTAATACTATTTTCTGTGCACACCATCTCTTTGTGTGGAAATTGAGTGTGCAAAATGAGCAACCGTATGCATCCGGGTATCATGTACATTTGTTGTATCTCATGCAAAATATGTATGTAAAGAGGGGCAGGTCATTTCCATGCTTGCCTCTAACTATAAGGGCAGCATGCTAACTCATGCTCCTGGTGCAAATTTTATCCTTAGTCTCCTATTTTGTTTGTCTGAGAGCTTCCACTCCTTCCTCCTATCAGAGATCACTGCCCTTTGAAAGCAGCTGTGTTTGGAGGACTTCTGATGGCTGCCAGAATCCACTTGACATTGCTGTGCTCTCATTACGAAAGGCCCTCACTTTTGGTCCCGTGATCCAGGTGAAGGGGTCTTAATGCCACAGCAGAGCTGGGAGCACTCTCTTGTCCTTCCCATCCCTTCAACAGAGATGATGTATGCATCAGCCTTGTGGCACTGACATCTTACACTGAGGAGCCACTGCCAATTGCTTTGCACTGTGTTGCGCCCCTGCTATGTCCCTCTCTCCCCACTTTCCACAGCCACAGATTGCTCATTTTCAATTGCAATCCATCACACTTGGTCTCTGGTGTTCCAGAAGAAGTCCTGTCTGCATGAGGTGCTTGGCCTGCCCATTCTGTCATTCCAGGACATTCAAAGCACTGGGAACATCTCCATTGGGAGCCCACAATACCTGTGAGGTCTTGGCTTAGGATGACCTCTTCTTTAAGGGTTCAGGCTGCCATAGTGATGGTACATACAGGCCATAATGTCTGTTGGAAACACTCTAGAAATATTAAGACTGTCTTAGGGACAGATCCTGAAGGCTACAAGGACCTTCCACCAGGATCCGTTGTGTCTACTCTGCCTTATCAGTCTCTACTGCCTGTCCTGAAACCAAAGCAACTGGAAAGAACTTTAAGTGACTGTAAAGACAAACGAGTATTGTGATTTTCTTCTTTTTACAGCTTTCTGTTCTGCATCAGGTGCTGCACGAACACCTTTTGAGGGCTGATAAGGCATATCCGCCAGCTTCTTGTTCTCCAATGAATAATAACTAGTGAGCTCGCACCTGGGGGCTGATGAATGGGAGATTGAAAACCCCAGGCTCGTTAGCACTTGTTATCAGCTGATAAGGGCAAATTGAGTCATAAGAGCAGCAGCCCCAGTGGGACTGCTAGATGGGAAAAAGTAATGTAGTGCCAGTTAGTGGCTGGTTCTCCATTCGTTTTGGCACCAGCATGGTTTTGTTCAGGCTCTTCCATAAGCAAGGAGACCTATACAGGCACTGCAGCACCCATCTTGCCTTCTCAGACAGAGTTTATAAGCATTTCCCTTCTCCATCCCTTTGTAAAGCCAGCAGGTCTGCTCTCTGCTGTCCTGCATCAGCTCCTCCTGGGGAACCTGGTATCGTACACCTGGGTGGTGATGTCCTCCAGTCCAGCCCAGCAAAAGAGGTGATGGACAGGGTTACCACAGGTACTGGGGATGCAGGACATGTTGCCTGCCCCTCTCGATCACACATAAGCTTTCATCACCTTTCCTGAATGGGGATGGATATGTGTGCAGACTACTGAAGCCCAACCTGGCATTATGAGAGCTTGTGGGTGGAAAAGAAGAGGCTGCAAAGTATTCTGGCCAAGTCACAACAGCCCTTGAATTAGTTTCGACAAGCCTCTCCTGGTGCTCTGCCTCCTGCCAGGCTGGGTAGTGCTGAATTGCAGGCAGGTTGGGATATGTGCCACCTTATTAGAAAACAGTCCTGCCTGGTCTTTTTCCTCCACTTCTTCCTTTTTAAATCTTCAAGTTTCACTTTGTTTTCCTCTTTTCTTTTCCACTTGAGCCAGGAGGAGGCTGGGGGATGTGGTTGTTGCCTTTGGTGGTCAGCAGCGCTCATGAGCATGACATATCATCATCACAGCTTGCCTTCAACCGAGCAACCCTGTCTGGATGTTTTGGTCATTGTCAAAGCATTGTTGCTATCCATTGGTCTGCATGCAGTGTTTGTCAGGGTGATTTTTTTTGTCTCCTGTGGCATGTATTTTTCTGTGAAGGAGGAAAACTTGGAACTCCAGTTCACAGGGTGTTTGGAAATACCATGGATAGCTGAGTGGAGCTGTCTGAGCTCATTGCTGCTTGGCCAAAACAAGTGCTTTCTCAGTCAGTTCAGTTACGAAACAATTCCTGCTTTTTAAAATGGATCAACCAAACAACAACAAAGCAATAGTGTGATGCATGTAACAGATGCAGCAGAGATGCACTTAAATACAGGGACAGGTAAAATGAACAAATCCTTACATATTAAAACAATAAGGTGTCTATTCCACTTTGAAATGCAGGGAGAAACTTGTGACATTTCCAACAATACGGTTTGGGGCTCCTTCAGTATTTAAATAAAGGGTCTGATATAATCCTGCAATGTTAAATATCCATTCTCACACTGAGAATTAATAGAACAAGGGGAAGTGGTTTCAAACTAAAAGAGGGGAGGTTTAGATTGGACATAAGGAATAAGATTTTTACAATCAGAGTGGCACAAGTTGCCCAGAGAGGTGGTGGATGTCCATCCCTGGGGATGCCCATGGTCAGGCTGGATGGGGTTCTGAGCGCCTCATGGAGCTGTAGGTGCCCCTGTTCATTGAAGGGGGGTTGGACCAGGTGACCTTTAAGGGACATTTCCAACTCTAATGATTCTATGATCTTAAGATAACTTAGGCTTTTTTTTCTTTTTACTTTAACTTCCTCACATTAAAAAGGCCTATTTTCCATGGAATGGTCTTTGCTTTCACCAAATCCAAGTATGTTAGTGATATTTTTTCCTTTAACATTTTTCTTTTTAGTTAGAAATAGTCTTTTAAAACCTTGCAGTCTCCAACAAGTCTCACTTCCCTCGTTTGTCATGGCTCTTGCTGATTTGTTTTGCAGCAATGTTTCAGGCTGTGAGGGCCCTTATGATTGTGGGTATCGTCTTGGGCATCCTTGGCCTCTTTGTGTGCATTTTTGCTATGAAGTGCATCCGAATTGGCACCATGGAGGATTCTGCAAAAGCCAACATGACTCTGACCTCTGGCATCATGTTTATTATTGCTGGTAAGTAAGTTATGTCTTTCATACACAAAGCATAGTGCCTGAAATTGAGGCCTGAGCTGGGCTTCATGCAGCTCTGGTTACAGGCCTTCCTTCTGGTATGAGCTGGAGTTTTGAAGTGTAAAGTTTTATTCTTACTTCTGGAATATGAAAGTGTAGAAATCGTTGCAGAAATCCAAACACACCGTGCATCTCAAAGAACCAAGCTTTGTGCTATGTGGATCTCAGACCACCTTTCTGTCTGATCCCAGGTCTGTGTGCCATCACTGGAGTGTCCGTGTTTGCCAACATGCTGGTCACAAACTTCTGGATGTCCACAACCAGCATGTACCAGGGAATGCAGAACGTCCAGAATAGGTAGGTGCTCATCTGGCTCAGGATGCTTATTGGTGCAGGGCATGTTGTAGCCAAAGGGAAAAACAAACTCTGGGTGCTTATTAGTCTGGTCCCAGGACTTGGAAGATTCAATGAGCCTCTGCACTTGAGGTAGGGATAATTTGTCCAAGAAAATTGACTGGGATGTCTGTGTTCATGCAGCTCAAGATGGGATTGGGGATCCCATCATAGACCATTCTGCAGGTGGAGCTGTGTTCATGGGAACTTCAGCAGTGCCAGAGGGAGAGAGAGGATAGTCAGTGTGTTTCAGAATAAATGACCTGGACCACTGTCACAGCACTAATTGCGCGCATTGCTGTGTTTTGTAGGTACACCTTTGGCTCAGCCCTCTTTGTTGGCTGGGTGGCAGGTGGCCTGGCCCTCGTAGGAGGCATCATGATGTGCCTTGCTTGCAAAGGAATGGTTCCAGAAGAATCCCGGTAAGTCTGGCTGTGGTGGACATAGGAAGGTACTGCGTGAAGCCTTGGATGTCAGGATAGCATGCAGCCAGCATATCATAAGACAGGTCAAGGCATAATGCCCCCACTGCAAATGTTATTGTGATGATACATCTGCTTGCCTGCTTGATGGGTCACACGTGGCCATTTCTCTTTCTTAACTGCATGACTTGAAAACAAATAGAGAGTAGGAGAGATCACTCTTAACATCCAATAAACTATTTTCACATTTATAATGTGCTGGCCAAGTTGGCCCCATTAACTGCAGCTTTGATTGCAGATGGTGTAGTAGATCACCAGCAAGCGAAGACTGCATCAGCTAAGCTATGATTTATTTCAGGTAGGGCTCTAGACACCTATACAGTTGGTTATTGCAAGAAAGTCCTTCAATCAGACAAGGATTTAATCAAGAAAGAAAGTATAATTTTATGAGAACACATGAAAGAGAGCCCTACAGCAGGTCCATGGACAGTTGGCTCTGGGCATGGAGTGACACTACAAAGTTGCCTGAAATCCATCAGCAAATAGGAACAGAAGGTGCAACACTGGGCAGTCACAGGACCTCCAGTGGCTAATGCCATCTTTCCTGTCTGTTTCAGTTACAAGGCGGTGTCCTACAACGCATCAGGACGGAATATCTCCTACAGAACAGGACCGTATAAGGCTGGTTCAGGGTACGAACCTGAAGTGAAGACCAGGAAGGGTCCAGGGTATGAAGAAGCTCCTCGGAGTGAGGATGTGGGACGCTCGTACCCTTCAAAGTACGACTATGTCTAGTAGTCTTTCTATTGAGATGCGCTCTATTTTATGGAACATTTTTCATTTTAGACAAAAAAAGTATATGTGAATAAGGCAGTCTGTAAATAGGATTTTGTTTTCTATTGTTTTTCCCCTACTCGAAAGTGGTACCCTAACCATGTTTCTTTTATTCTGCTGCCTGCTGGCACACTCATCATGAGGAGGCCTGTAACAAAAGTAATATCTTTATGTTCTCAGAATACAATTGGTTCCTCACGTTTTACATAGAAACTCTGACAGTCAGGACCAGGATTCTGCCTTGTGCCATCTCCTATTTCTTCTAATAGGTTTAAATTCTCAATTAGTGATGACCCTGATAGAGTTTGTAGTCAAAACACAGTCACTTGGATGTCTGTGACTGAAAAGTACGTCACAATGTTGTATACAAAAAAGCCTTAAGAAATCAGGAAGCTAAATCAAACACATTATGAAAAGCAGAAATTATAATTTGGAAGTTTTATGTATTATTTTGT
This sequence comes from Numida meleagris, assembly GCF_002078875.1. Classification (NCBI taxonomy): domain Eukaryota; kingdom Metazoa; phylum Chordata; class Aves; order Galliformes; family Numididae; genus Numida; species Numida meleagris. The sequence continues at coordinate 19,946,686 of NC_034412.1, read as the reverse complement.
TGTGTATTGTAAGAAAACTCAGTTGTGTTCCTTTGGCTACAGCCAAGGCATACAGAACAAGTAGTCATGGCATTTTCCTCCCTGGCAGAGTTTCTAGTCAGACACACCTTTATTTTGCTGGTCGTACTACGGTGCTGATCTGCTGTGATATTTAATCTGATTTATGTTACTTAGACATTTGCTATTACCCATGATACCAAAGTGTATTTATTTCTTCTGATCTCATTGGGGAATATATATAATCCATTGTTATTCCTATGCTAGATATTTGATACAATAGCTGAAAACCTCTGTGTGTGACCAGAGTTCCTGCAGATGTCATCATTAATGAAACCAGAAGAATTTCTCATTTAGAATTAATTAGAGTTACAATTGAGCAGGAATCCCGGGGAGCATTAGATATGAAACTCCACACTAACATCGGGACTTTCTTGTGTTAGTTTGTCTCCAAATGATGACAAGATTAAGTCCTTAGTGAGACACTGCCTCTTCTAGACAGCCTGCAAGAGAGGATGTTTATTTGAAGGGGTCAGAAGAAGAGACACCAGAGCTCTAGGAAAACACCTTGGAGCAAAGGGCACTGAGAGATAAGTTAGGGAAAAACAGGTGTCTGAAACCTCAAAAGTAGCCTTTTTGATAGATGCGTTCTTGTCACATTTGTAACAATTGTAAGTTGCTAGGAATTTGCTGACAGGTTTGTTTTAGCCAAACGCTGATATTCCTTTGGATTGTTTCACATTCTGGAGGCATCACAGGTGGGGCTGATCATTCCCCCAGAGTTTGACCCCTGGTAGGTCTCCCTCTCCAGCTAGCATCTCCTGTGGCTTGTTGAACAGCTGAGAAGGGCTGTTCTGCTCAACACCCAGTACTCCCAGTGGGCACAGACCATCTTCACCAGCTCTCCATCACCATTATATCTCCATCAGTTCGTGGAGACATCTCCAGCACAGGTCCAGGCGAAGGGGAGAGGCTGAATCTCAGGCAGCTTAGCAAGAGGTGGAGGGGGTGACATGGGCAGCACCAGGGCTGGTAGTCACAGGAGATGACCAATGTGCAGAGAGATGGGAAGATCTTCTATCCAACAAGGAGGTCCTGGCCACAACAGAACCCCAGCAGGACTCTGGTCCTTGCTGCTACCCAGGTAAATAACTGCCTCTGCTGGTGTCAATGTTGGCTTCCATTCAAACCAGTAGTGCACTTGTTTTATGGATTTGTTCTGAAAGGAGACCGATTCAGTTGTGCAGAGGTAAATCCTGCTCTCTTTAAAAATACTTACTCTTTTCAGTGTTTTTTTCCCCATTTCACACTATAGACTTAGCTTTTTTTTTTTTTTTTTTTTTTGCCTTTTATTTGCATGCTGGATTTTTTGTCTTGTTTTGTTGGTTGCTTTTTTTTTACTTGAATATTAAAAAAAGAAAATGCCTTTATGTCCCCAAATTGCTGTTTTCATTTGTTCTCTCCTTGTCATGAACGAAAGCTGGCAGCTTTGCTGCTCAGCTAAACTTGTACTATGTAGGATAGCTGGCCAACATCTGCCCAGCTTCAAGAGGGTAATTAAACACTTCCAAATGCCTCATTGTTCTTAGGAGGGCCAAAAAAAAATGGCTGGTATGCTCTCACTCCTGCCAGCTTCCACTGGAAAGGGGCTGAAAAGCACAGGAATGTTTAATTTAGATAGGAAACATTTAAGTGGTAGTTAGGAGGAGGTACAGGAGGTAATGAAAAATGCAGAATACCCAGGAAAAAAAAGCAAAACACTTTTCTCACTGAAAGAAGGAAAGAAAGGCACGCATGTAAAATTACAAGGACACAACTTTGGAAGTTACATTTTGTTGTTATGCAATGCAGATACTCCAACAAACTCACCGAACTGACTGTCTCTCAGTCTCACTTAGATGTGAGCAAACATATAGATGACGACATTGCCGATAGGAGCATGATGCAGAGTGACAGAGAGTTGAAACACAGCTGGTTCCTCCGCTTCCTGCCCTCAGTACATGTCTAATCTTTCAGGACCAGTTTTCATTTCCTTACCCTGGCTGAAAACAGTATCAAAAATGTTAATACAGTGAACTCCGCTGGATAAATCCTGAAGACGAGGCTTGTGTATCTGCAAGCCTGTTTGTTATGGAGCAGCACCCAATATTATGGAAGCTCCCTCTCATTCCTGAGCTGGCCAGGAGGGGCCTGGTTTCTGGATGGTGATCTTTGTGCACTGAGGGAGAACCAGCACCCGTAGCCATGGAGCTGCCTTTGCTCAGCAGAAATCACTCGGGGTTTCGCTGCCTTCGGAGATGGACCCAAATATCTCTTTCTGAGCTGACCATACTCCTGACAGCGCTGTGGCCGAAACCATCTGCTAAGGGAAAGTTCTTGGTCTTCAATTTGAACAAAGTTACAGAAAAATTTCATTTCCTGGGCTTTGAGTATAAAGGGATATCCAAAAACCCTTAAGGATGACCCCACATTGTTTTGCTGGCAGTACATCACGTACTGGTACTCTTGTGATACCATGCCCACATGCAAAGGATGCAAAATCCTCCTCCAAGTGCGCAGCCTGTGGTGCTGAGTGCACACCACATAGGGAGGAGGAACACCCTGTCCAGAGGCTACCTGTGGCTGCCCACCCATAGCAAATCTGTAGAGCAGGGGGCACTTTCCCCTAAAGGGTGTGAATTTAGGCTGTGAGAACCAGTAGCACATGCAAAACTGGGCAGCACTCTGCTCTTATATTCCCAGAAACGAGGAGGTTTGCTCCCCTAAAGACTTTGGTTGAGTAAAGCCTGGTGATAACTGGAGCCCAACTCCTCCATGCCTCTCTCTCTGACAAATAATCATAGAATCACTAAGGTTGGAAAAGACCTCTAAGATCCCCAAGTCCAACCCCAGCCCACCCCACTGTGCCCACTGACCATGTCCCTCAGTTCCACATCCCCATGGCTCTGAAACACCTCCAGGGACAGTGACTGCCCCACCTCCCTGGGCAGCCTGTGCCATTGCCTCACCGCTCTTTCTGAAAAGAAATGTTTGTTAATACCCAGCCTGATAAGAATTCAGGAAGACCTCCTGCCATTCATTATGCCTTTACCGATAGTAAGACAAGGGACAAAGGATGCATTTTGCTGTAGATGCAAAGGTGGTTGGTGATGTGAGCATGCACGTGTGCACACACTTGGAAATGGTTTTGTTTCCATAAATTTCATCATCATCTGAAAGTGCACATTCTCTCTCAGAGCAGCTAATTAAATATAGGCTTGTCTAATAAAGCAGATGTTGAAAGGCTGTGTGCATTATCTGCCAGCAGAGCTCTGCATAGGTTCTTTCCGAGCTTCAGCAACATTTATAAGTATATGAGAGCATGGCAGATTTGCATGGACTTTGACCACGGGAAGCAAAGACCCATATCTGAAGCTACAAATTGGACTATGAGATAAGAACTCTCCTGAAATCTATATGCAATTAAAAGCCCAATCTTCCTTCCTATAGTGACAAGGTTATTGCTTTTATATAGCTGAACAGAGATGAATGAGTCTACGGATTAATAACGCTAAGATTTATGACACTGTGCTTGCCCCAAATATTATGGGAGAATAGCTCTCTGGGTGAGATATTATGACTGAATAAATGTGATAGGATTTTCTTTTCCTTTGTTTATTTATTTATTTTTTTAGCTTTGTGTTATTTGGGAGGGTTGTGTTGCATTCACATTGCTAGCTCTGTGGTTTGATTCTCAGCTAATTGTTCCACACACATCCATGCTTTACAAGAGTGTTACTAATAAATGGAGTCCCACGAAGACCAATGTCATTAAGAAAAACAAAACATAAGATGTATTATTAGAAGAGCATTACACTCCAGTGTCACTAAACTCCTGGGAAAGGTTGGCTGGTTCTGTGCATTTGTGCTGCATTTCCCTTTGGGGAGGGGGTTGTGCCTGACCCCCAAGGTCCCTAGTATCTGGAAGTAGCTTGTGCAGGCATTGCTTGTTTTTTTAAATCCAACCTCAGGTTCCTCTTGGACCCTTCAACGTGCTGTGGTATGGAGGGCATGGAGGTAGGGTGGGGTGGTGGGTCAGGGCAAAGGGCTCCTTGCGCTGGAAAAAGGCTCAACTGCAGCCTACAGTCAGGAGGAGGAGGTACAAAGGATGGAGGGGGGGGGGATGCATGTGGATGCTCTGCGAGTTGCTGCTGGAGGGCAGGATGCTGTGGTTTGCACAGCTACCCAGCAGCCTCCCCATTGTTTTCACTGTTAACAAATTCATGCTCATGGCATTGTCACATCTCGTCCTTACAGGGCGAGGGAAATGAATTTTGGAGTCAGCCTTTGTTTTGCTGTTGCTTTCCCATGAGAGAAGCTGAATTTGTTTCCTTAATGCAATCACAAAGAAATCTTTGTGCGGAGGAATTGTCAGAACACCTCTCTGCCTATTGAAACCCAGCTGTGAGCCAGAGTCCCCACTTGCACGTGTGGCATTCCCTGCTGCTCCTGCACGTTTCTGCTGGCTTTGTTTCCCTTGGTTTTCTTTTACATCCGCCTGCATGGAAGTGTCGCCGCTGCTCCATGGGTTCGGCAGCACGCAGTACAGTGTGAGTGCATGGCAGTACCAATGGGCATAGGGCGTGCATCAGGTCCCCACTAACGCAGCTCAGTTTGGCACCAGTAAGAAAAGGTAGGGAAGGACAGTGCTCTAAAAGGGCTGCAAAGATATTTTTTCATTTCTTTTTATTATTTCTTTTTTTTTTCTGGGAGAGGGAGGTGCTGGGCAGGACCTTGGCTTGCAGACCTCTTCCTGCTGCTTGCTCTTTGGGGCAGAAAATGTATTTTCCATCAGTTTTGAATGACGTCAGCACATCCCATAGGTACATGGGCCAGTTTTCTTGCCATCCCTTATACAGGAGCAAAGGTTCGCTCCGACCTGCACCTATTTCACAGGTAAAAGGCTCAATTCTTCCTCTGAGACAACAGTTCCATTTCTCTGAATGAGGTGAAAACATCCCATCTTGATTTAATTTATTAAAAGCAGTGTTCACTACAATCAATGCTCACTGAAAAGAATACCATTTGTTAAATGACCCATGAAATAACACGTCCAGAAATAGCATTGTAACAAATAATACAGACCAGGTACAGCTTTTATTTCAACTTGAAAGATTAAAATGGAAACATTTCCTTCTAAAGGTATGCAGCTACAGACCAACTCTGTATCGGAATGGATAGGGCATGCAGCTGAGTGCATACATCCCTGGGGACATGTGAACTTACAAAATGTGTGCAGTGTTTTCACATGTTGGTGCAGACTGTTATCTGGAAGGCACTTCTGCCATTTGATGGAACTTAAAGGAATTCACTCTCTTCTGCTCAGCCTTGCTGGGCTTCCTTATCCCTGGCATTTAAATGAACCTGCAAATGTTTGCAGCTAGCAATCGGAAATTATATATGTTTGAGCTGGAAAGCAGAGAAGCAGCTGAGAAGGTGTATTTTTCAAAAAAGTGAAAGTCAGTCATCTCACACACTGCTAGAAAGGTACAAAATTTGGAAAACTCACTTCATTTCTCCTGATGGGCATTACTAGCAGAACCAGCCTTGCTCGGTGTTGCGTATGCGCAAATTGTCATCCACTGGGTTGGGGTTCCCACTGTTTCAAGAAGAGGAATTGCAGCTGAGGTTCTGGAGGCGCCTGGAGCTGTAGAATGCTGTTGCAGCTCGTTCCTGGTCTTGTGGCACCATCCAGTGGCTGCTGGCAGAGGACTCCCATTTCCTCATTAGCACCGAGTGTCCCTTTGCACAGCGCCTGGCTGAATGGTGAACCAAGGTGGTTGGTCCCTTGTTGTCACCAGCCACTGGGACTGGTGGCCAGGTCCCCCAGGCAGGTCTCTGGGTCACTGCTGGCACCTGCACACCGAGCACAGGAAAGGTGAAGGGGAGCGGTGGGGCAGGACGCTCAACTCATGTTTGCAAAGAGGGCAAAACGGAGCAGCATCAGGATGCCCCACAAAAGATCTTTCTCTAATTCAATGGCTTGCAAATTGTCACTTAAATTTCATGCTTTTTTTTTTCACTTTGTTCAGCGAAGGCCCATAATTTCATCCTCATTGCAATAAAAACAACCAGGAGAGGGGCCAATGGCCAAGTTTCCATTGCTGTAATTCTGAACTCCTTGCACATGGACTACCTTGTGGTACTGCTAATGGGTATGAAGAAGGTGTATGCCTTACTGTCCTGGAAATTATGACCAAGAACAACCCTGTGGCCATTCACATGAGATACCTGGAGCTTATTGGTAGGCTGTCTGGCTTTGGGGGACATTGAGCTCAGGGCTGGGACTTCATCCCACCAGCTGGTCTCCGTGTGGTCACATCCAGATGTCTCTCCAAGGGCTTCCCTTTCATGGACACAGCTGTCCCTGCAAAGAGCATGGTAGGTTAAATGAGGACTTGGTGATGGCACAGCTCAATGGGACCAGGGATGCAATGGCCAGCTGCCCAGGGGTGGCCCCACTGGATAAGGGAACAGCATCCCATGGCCATCAGTGGGTAGACAAGGGTCCCCACAGCTGGCATCGAGAGAGGACAGGTCATCTCACCTGGGATTATGGAAATCTGTCGAGGCAAAGGAATGCTGGGCTTCTTGCATTGCCTGACTCTCCTCATCATCACTTGGATCAGCTCATCCCTTATGTGGAACAGACCAGGAGTGTTCTTAGCCTTCTGGTGCTGCTGAAGCCTGAGCACAGCCCAGAGGTGTTGGTAGGTCTGGTTGGAGATCCCCTTTGCAACCTAAAGCAGTGGGTGGTCGACAGGCCCAACACTGTGAGTCTTCACCAGCACTGTCTGCATCTCACAAGCAACCTGTGAACCCCACCCAAGGCCTACTCTCACCCCAACCCTGGTGCTCACTGTTTCCACAGTGTAACACTCTTATTCCACTCACAATCCAGCCATGAGGCTTTAGCTAGCGTTTGCCCTTGCAGCAGCTCTGCTAGGTGCTAGGTGGTGGTATTGCATTGCTGGCAGCTCAGCAAGGTGCAGGAGGTACTGTTTAATACGCTCAGCATGAAAAGGACTTGGCCAGTGAAAGTCCTCTTGAAATCCCTGTGACGGAGGCTGCCATGCCCTAACACACCCTTCTTCCCTGAATAGAGGGAGCCCTGGCTGATTTAGCATATGAAAGGCTCCTTGTGATAAAGACTTGCTGGATATTTATTAATGACCAACCTCAGAGGTGTGAGCACAGCAGTTTATTCCCCGTGCGACCATCTGGTTCTGCCTCCCCCTTCCCATTTGCCTCTCAGGGTGTCAGTACTCCAGGCAGGGGTTACTTCACTGCTAGTTTTGTTTGCTCCAAAAAATTAAATCTGTTCAGAGCAGCCTTTGTATCCCCCAGGGCTGGCACTACAAATGCTGGTAGTGAAAGCACAGACTTACCCTGCTGACCCCCATGCTCTCCAGCTTTTCCTCCATTGCTTCTTCCAGGATGCGCCGAAACTTCTTCAGGAGGTTTGGTTTTCTCCACAGGGCTTCCAGCAGCTGCCTCTTCCCACCCTGGGCATCATCCATTGTGTCTGTGTGTAGCAGAGTATGGGTTGTACCCCAGGGAGGTTGCTGAGCCCTTGTCTCCTCTGAGGACATGGGTCCCACCAGTCCCATAGCCCAAGCCTCCAAAGAATAGGCTTCTGGGTGCTCTCAGCAGACCACATCCCTCTATCAAAGACACCTTCCTCCTCTAACTTCCATTCCCAGACGCAACTTTTCCAAAATCCCACCCACAGCACAGTAGCTGCCTGAGTCGTCTTTCTGCAGAGAAGCATTCCAATTCAGGGCTAGCCTCAGTGCTCTCATACTTGGCATGGAGGTGACCAGCAACATCATCCCCTTCACCCCATCCCACCACCCCATCCCCACCACTTTGCCCAGCGCCCCTCACTGCACAACACACCAAGCCAGATCCCAGCTTCATCCCAGTGTTCCCTGGATAAAAGTGGTTCCACTCCAGTACGCACCTCCTTCTGAGGACTCTTCAGAAACCACCACTTTGGTCACATGCTGCGTCACTGCAGGAATGGAAACAAACTGTGAGGACCAGGGGAAATGAAGCTCCACCACCACCTTGTTTTGCTAAATGGAAAGCACAGAAACATCTGTCCCTGTAGGGATCCAGGGATGGCCCAAGTCCAGTGCCTTGGAAAGCATCCTTGAGGTAAACCCCGTGGTGCTCAGAAGCAGCACTATCACCCTCTGAAGCCACCAGCTGGAGCATGTCAGTGCCATCCCCTGGGAGAGTGGATGATGTACTCCCTGGGTATCTGCTAACAGTCATCCTTGTTTAAAGGCCTTTCTTTTTGTTTTCTGAGGAGCACTGGGAGCTGAGAAGTCCCTAGTCTTCCTCCCTTGAACCTGATTATAGAAAACCCAGGCTGCAAAGAAGAAACCACAGCATGTCTCCACTCCTTATTTTTATGCAAATAACCACTGGTATCATTTCTGAGGAGGCAAGGTCATTGCTGTGTGCTCCTGATTGAAATCTCATTCCTTCGGGGCATGGCTACAATGCAAAATGAGCTCAAGAAGCAGGTGGTATTCTGCTGGCAGCTGGAGCTGTGCCTGGTGCTGCTGCAGCAGGCAGTCAGGGGGCTGCGAGGTGCCCACCCATGGCTTCATGTGAGAGGACACGCAGCCAGCTCCCTGAGGACGTCCCCACAGCACAGTTTTGTAACGGGAGACTGAGAAGTAGGCATGCTCTGAAGGACTGCTAGCGATAAAAAAATCATTCAGATTCAGATTGATTCACTTTTAAAAAGCAATCATTACCTTCAGGCTTATTTGCAGACAGCAGCTTGGTCTGTAAAGAAGAAGAGAGATCACAAGGGAAATGCCCAGGCCTTTTCTGAGTGAGATGCCAAGGTACTGGCACAGGCTGCCCAGGGAGGAGGTGATGGAGTCACCGTCCCTGGAGGTGTTCCAGAACCATGGAGATGTGGCACTGAGGGACATGGGCAGTGGGCAGTTCTTACAGGCACTGTCACCTGACTGCACTTGCGCTTGCAGAAATCCAGCTTTCCCTTGGTCCAGTGCTCCAGTTAGGATGCATGACCTGGGACCATGGCATGCCCTTGGCACCTTCCTGGTCCCATTTCTGGACTTACTGCTACCCAAAACCAAGGTGACACCAGACATGCCCAGAGGAGGTGCACATAGAGGTGACGGATGTGCGTCCATCCCAGCACACCTCCTGAGATGCATGGGATGGGTAAGGACATGGGCTCACCCGCACTGCTGTCCTTTTCAGCTCAGAGTCATCATCCTGCAGGTTCCCCAGGCAAGACATCATTGCTGCTTTGGCCTGCAGCTCCTGCAGCTTCTGCAGCAAGGGGGGAAGGAATTGTTTGTCCCAGTGGGTCTCAGGAAGCTCTGCATTCCTCCCAGGCCCACCTTGGCCAGTTGCTGCCTCTGACTACAAAATGCATGTGTGCCCCAGGACAACAGGGGACCCTGTAGGCTGTGAACCTGCAGGGCCACTTGGACCTGGTGGGGCAGCAAGCCATGTCCCCTCGCTGTCCCAGGCCTGGCTCACCCCTTCCATAGCACTGCTCCTTCTGGCAGCATCTTGCAGTTCGGTGAGGAAGCGCTGCTTCAGGCCATCCATCTCCACGTGCAGCTTCATCCTCTCCTCCTCCTTCCACCTTTCAAAATCTCTTCTGCCCTCCACTTCCCGCTGAAGAGCTCTCTCCTCCTCCTAAAGGGAGTGGACAATGGGAGCAGGAGATGCATGGAGCGGCAGCTCCCAGGTTGGGTGAGGGTTAGGACACAGACCATAGGCAGTGATGGGTAATTTGGGGGGCAAATTTTCCGAAGAAATAAGTACAGATCCCACTATAAAATATTCTTCAGTGCCTTATTTCACCTGTGTTGTGTCTCATCACGTCTCTTCCCTTCTTCCTGCCTCACCTGCTCCCTGTGCAGCTTCTCTGCCTCCCTCCCTGCTGACAGCTGCTGCTGCATCTTGCGCAGTTTTGCCTTCAACTCCTCAACCTCCTCCTCCATCTGCTCCACCTTCTTGGTCTCTGCAAAGCTTGGGGAGCAGAGACACCGTGAGCGAGGGTGTGATCTGCCTGCTCCAGCAGCACCCTGAAAAGCACCGAGCATCCACTTAGAAATACTAAGTTGTTGGGAACCTCTCCAGTGCTCACCCTCCTCTGGGTGCCAGCGCTGCATGTGGGCTTGCAGGAGGGCATTGCTCATGAAGGCTTTGTCACAGAGGTGGCACTGGAAGGACAGAAGGGTCAAAAAAAGCACTGGGGTCACAGAAAGGGTCTTCCCCACACTCCTGGCATGGAAAAGCTTTGCTACTATAGAAGAAGAAGGGGAGACCTCAAGAGAGGCAGCTGTTGTACCAGAGGTACACAGGTGTCAGGAGTGTCTTCTGGCAGAAGCCAAAGGGAAGATGTTAGGGCTCAGGATGAGGGTTAGGGTTAGGGTCAGGGTTAGGGTTAGAGTGTGGGAAGAGGCACAAGCTACGGTTTTCCCCAGAGACCCCAGAAACAAAGCAGCAGTGCAATGCTACCTGTAGCAGGCTCTGTTCCAGCCTCAGGTTCTTGCAGGTTGTGTGAACCTGGGCCACCAAGTTTGGGTGGGATTTACTCTCTGGGAGCAAATGAGCAGGTTCATTTGGCAATGGAGAAGAAGTGGATAAGGAGGCACGACCAGCAGGTTTCTGCTGAAAAGGTGTGAAAACTTCAGTGGGAGGATAAAAACCCAAATGGGCACCAAAACCAATAGCCACCAGAAGTCTGTCACTTGGCCACAGGATGTCCCAAGTTGCCCTGGCACAGGCATCTCTCAGGACACATGAATCTCTGGGATCTCCCAAGCCAGCCCTCTCAACCCTTCCTCCACACACCTTGCAGTAGTCACTGGGGCTGGCTTGCAGGAGGAGCTGGGTGGCCACCAGCTTCTTCCACCTCCTGCTCTCCTCCTTCTCACCCCGGAGCCTCACTGTCTGTTCTGATGCCAGGCCCTGGGCACGGGCCAGCTGGGCATGGGCGTCCTGCAGCTGCTGGGCATGTACAGTCAGGCTGTCAGCCAGGCGCTGCTGGCAGTGCAGCAGGTACTCGATGCTCAGCTGGGCCAGCCTCAGCACCTTCAGCAGCATGGGGTCAGCCGGCTGCCTGCAGTGAGGACATTTCTCCCCAGCCAGGTTACAGAAGGTGATGTCGGTGATGTGTTCCTGCAGCGCAGCCACGTCCCCCTCCTGTGCTACTTGCTCCACATCCACGGCACCGAGGCGATGCCAATCCACGCTGACATGCCGTGGCTGGAAGCGGAAGGTGTCAGGCGGAATGGTGAGTGCTGGGAGTGCTGCCAGCATTGCCATGGCTGAAAAGGGCTGGAAGGAGGAAGGGATGCATTAAGACTGAGGGGAAGGGAAGGGAAGGAAAAAAGAAAGGAAAGGAAAGGAAAGGAAAGGAAAGGAAAGGAAAGGAAAGGAAAGGAAAGGAAAGGAAAGGAAAGGAAAGGAAAGGAAAGGAAAGGAAAGGAAAGGAAAGGAAAGGAAAGGAAAGGAAAGGAAAGGAAAGGAAAGGAAAGGAAAGGAAAGGAAAGGAAAGGAAAGGAAAGGAAAGGAAAGGAAAGGAAAGGAAAGGAAAGGAAAGGAAAGGAAAGGAAAGGAAAGGAAAGGAAAGGAAAGGAAAGGAAAGGAAAGGAAAGGAAAGGAAAGGAAAGGAAAGGAAAGGAAAGGAAAGGAAAGGAAAGGAAAGGAAAGGAAGAGAGGAAGAGAAGAAAAAAAAGAGAAAAAGAAAAAAGAGAAAAAGAGAGATTCCAGTTTATTTGCCATCTGCTTTTTGTACGGGAAAGTTTGCTTTTCAGAAAACTGCCACTCTTTAAAATAAAGTGTTGTGAATGAACTTGTAAGTCTCTTTACCCAAACTCTTGAATTCACGTGTTTTAGGGTAGCTCCATGTTTTTGAACAGCACATGAGAAACGCTGGTCACACTTAGCATGTCACGCCCCCTGCCCTCTGTGTTACCTGCTCTGATCTACACATGACAGCTGCCTCGAGGACCTTCTCCTCTGTAAACCATTCTCCACTGGAAGTCCCTGAGTTTTCCAATCACGGGGTCTCCTGGCTGTTGCACATGGCTGAGCCGCTTGCACTGGATGCTGATGCAATGTCCCACGAGCATCTTCCATCCCATGGGGCTATATCCACCCCTCCCCCAGAGCCTCCAGCCCTTTCCCTACCTTCTGCTTCCCGCATCCTCACAATGCCATCTGCTCTCCATTCTGCTCAGCATATGCAGGGCCATCAATGGGCTTGAAAAGTCCCCTCCTGTTCCCTGAGGAGGGGTCTCCTCCTGCCCTGCTGACACCAAGTCCTTTCACGCCACTGCCTCCCAGTTCGAAAGCCTTCCAATGCCTGACATGAAGCTAAACACAGGCTCTGCTCATTTATCACCTTCTTTGACATGCACCTACAAACACTGGGTGAGCAAAGCCCCTTCCTTTCCGTGCTTGTGCAGCCAGTGGAGAGCACTAACAGTGCTGTGATATCTATACCATTAGCAGCACTGCAGTGTCAACCCAATTCCTTGCATCAGACAAGGTGTATATACCTGAGTAGGTAGGTACGTATACATGTATATATAGGTCTAAATATAGCCCTGACTCATAGCTGCAAATTGCGTAGATCTGCAGGGGAGCAGCACACATCTCTTGCAGGTGAGGCTCTGTTGCATGAAGTAACCTCAGCTAAACCAGACCAAGTTTCTGCACCACTGGAAACGCAGAAAAGGGACCAGGCAACAGCAGTGACCACAATGCCCCCACCCCAAGTGTTTCCCTGTTCCTGGAACGCTTTACAATCCTCCAACGATCCCCTAACGATCCCCTAACCGCAGGCTGTGTTACACAATCTCGTTAATATTAACAAGGGTTTCACGCACCAAAGGAGCAGTGTTTAACCCGGACCTGCTGCTTAGCAGCATGCCTGGGATTGCCCCACCACCTGTTTCAGGCATGCCTGATGGATTTTCCCTCCTCCTCATAAAAAATGCCAGATATGAGGTCTCCGATGGTACAACCACAGCTTTGCTGGGACATTGGTGCAGCAAAACCACTGCAGCAGGCAACCCAGGAGCCCAGCTCTGAAGATCTGTTTTCCTTCAGTTCTTTCTTGAATGTGCCTGCGATGGGTCCCTAGCTGGTGTAGAAGTACACTGACTTTCATGCTGCAGTGCAACATAGCACCCTCTGATGTGATGGACCTGGCAAGTGCTGCCTTCATCACCCCCAGTGGAAGAACTGTATTGATGTTCATCCACTAGGACTCAAATTCTGCATGCTAAGTGAAGAAGACACTAGCCTTCAGAGATACAAGTCCATCCCCGAGGTAGCAAATAGGACCACACAGCCAAGCTTACACAGTAGTGCATCCACATGCACCATTTCCACTCCATTGTGCAAAACCCAACTCCACCAAAGTGCTGATGGAGACAGCTCTCAGAGAGCTCGCTGTCTCAGCTCATGGCTGCTGCACCAGGCTATTGCTTGGTCCACTTCCCTGCAATCCTCAGCCTTTGGCAAGGAATTCTTTCCCCTTTCCTCCTCCACCCTTCCTGAACTCCCCCCTCCTCCAGACCTTGCCCACAGGCAGCATTCACTTCCCTCCCTTCCTCAGCCTTTCCTCCCGCAGAAAAGCAGCTGAGCAGAGCCTCGGAGATGTTTTTTTGTGTGAGCTGATGTGCTGAGAGCTGGAGCAGCTCAAGTCCAAGCACGTCCCCCAGTGCCGTCCCTCCCTTCCCATAAGTAGGAGTTTGAAGAGTAAGGGCAGAAAAATGCAAAAATG
>NC_034412.1:19894086-19932711 GCF_002078875.1 Numida meleagris | reverse complement strand
AAAAAAAAAAAGACAAGTACTCACTTGTTGCTAGAGACAGAGACGAACTGAGGAGCAGGGACAAGGGCAGGGACAAGGATGGGACCAGAGCAGTGAGGAGTGGCCGGGAGCAGCGAGAGGCTGCCTAAATCCCTGCAGACAGGGAGGATTTCCGTGCTGTAACCCTACACTCCTCCCCGGCTCCCCCCCAGCTCCTGACGCTCAAAACCACGGTGAAAAAGCAGCTCCCGATGCCCAAACTGGACAAAACTCTATGTCTGTGGGCAGCACCATGAAACCCACTGACCTGTGCTGAGCTGTGCGAGCTGCACCCTGGGGAAGGGAGCTTCTCTGATGGCTCTCAGCATGGCTTGGCACCTTCTGTCTGTCCACTGATTGAGTTCAGTGCTCACCGGAGGGTGGGGATGGGCCCATGGGGCTGGATGGAGACCCAAGCCCAGCATCCAAATGCATAAGCCCCACACGTGTGGAGAGCTTTCCTCTCCCAATTAATCCTGCTGCCACTTCTAGCTGCAGAAAACAGGCTGCAGATTGCAGCATGCTCATTAGCTGCTGTGTTTACAGAAGATAGCATTGTACAGATGGCAAACATTCTATGACGGGCAAGCCATCCACCCCCGCCTTTCTACTCCCAACCTAAAAACAGCTGCTCAGACAGACGCAGAAGAGATTTGCAAGCTGGGCTCTTCAGGGAGTTGGGTGGATATGCATTACTTTTGTGGGAAAAAGGTAAAAGTCAATGCAAGGGAATGCATTGCTTTCCTGCAGAATAAAAGGCTGCTGGGAGCTCTGTTGGGATTTAATGGGGTCTCCTTTTCTCTGTTCCCCTCTGGATGGCCCCAAAAATGGGGCAGCATAGAGGGAGCTCAGAGAAGCTGCTGGGGAGATGTGGCCCATGGGAATCCTGGCTCTTGGCAATAGTAAGCCCTGCGGGAACCAGCACCTTCAGGGTGAGCAGGATGCCAGCGAGAGGGAAGGAGACCAAAATGCAAAGTGGGAATCCAAAAGAGATATGAGGAAGAAATAGGTGACAGCTGGACAAAGGTGACCTTTCTAGTACCTCCAGAAAGGGCTTTCTAGAGTTGTTATTCCCCATTTTGCTGGTAGCAGAAACCCATTGATTTTAATGGGATTTGAAAGCGCCAGCAGGAGAGTCCCATCAGTTCTTGGCGCCCCAGCACCTCCTTTTCAGGAGATGTGACACTTTGCAGCCAGAGCTGACCCCAGAGCCTGGGAAAGGGCAGCCTCATTTGGAAGGAGCCAAAGAAGATGTGTGGGAGTGTAAATATGTCAAAAAGGGGAATTCCTTTCCAGGGGAAAGCATGCTGAGGAGTGGTGGTTTACTATCCATTTTATTTTAACTTGCACTCATGTGTCCCTCTCAAAAATGGAGGGTATAAAGTTCGTGTGAGAAAAGCACAGATTAGTGAGAAGACAGTAGTTTGGGCTACTCTTCATTAGCAGTTACTGTCATCCATCCCCTGCCATACACGTGCATTACACCTGCTTGGAGGCCTCAGCCCACCCCAAGGCCTGCTGTGCTGGCAACTTGTCTGATGCGTAGCTGCCAGTTCTGTCAAGAAGTGTGTCTGAAATCCCTCCTAGGAAGGCAGCAAGTCTTTTATGAACATCTCCTTTCACAAAGCTTGGTAGAAAGGTGCACAAGTCCCCTTTGACTCAGTGAGGTTTGGTTCACGAGCACCTCTGAAGAAATAAAACCAAATTTCCTAAACCTCTCATGCAAAAGTGCTGTTATAATGTCGCTGGAGGCTATGTCCAATGCATGTGTTCCTCAGCATCCTAAAGGAGCAGGGACAATAGTTATATAAAGGTCTTTCTACTGCAAAACCAGCTGCTGGCACCCATGGGGACAGTCTGGAAGAATCACTCCTTACTTCTTACTACACATCACACAGAGTCCTCGTAGCTTGTGAAGTCCCTCAGCTCTGCATTTTGGATCAGGTCCTCGTACGTGCTGGGGCAGTAGGTTTTGTACAGTTTTTCAGCCAGTGAGTTGCTCCCAGCAACCACAGCTTTCCGGTTGCGGTTCATGAAGTTCCACAAGTGCAGAGCATAGGAGTGATTGAAGTCAGGGACTTTGTCCCATACATCGTAGTACCGGCTCCAGGCTGGGTACGGGATGGGGTAGAAACGCTGTGGGTTTAGGAAGGAGATGTTCTGGCAGCTGTGGTCCTCAACACCTTCAAAATCTGTGAGATTGCAGATGGCTTTAAGCATCCTTGTCATTAAAAAGGGGCCCTGGTTCCCCCAAATGTTCCCATTGTACTTGAGTACAAAATTCTCCATGCAGTCCCAGATAAATTTGTGGTGGGCAGGGAAACCAAAGATCCCATTGCTGGAGAACCTTGACTTCTGTGCTGCCAGGAAGCTTCCCTCTGGGATGGGCCTGATGGAGATGACGTCTGTGTCCATGTAGATGCCCCCATACTTCCAAATGAGCGCCAGTCTGCTGGCGTCAGAGCTGACATGGACCCAGTTTTTCTCCTCCTCAGGATCTACCTGCAATCAGAAAGGCAAGACAGTGATGCTTGGAGAATGGAGAATGGAGAATAACCACCCATCCACCTTCAAGTTTCACTGATTGTCTTTTCTTCCTGCAGCTATTGAATTTTATTGGAAAGAAAGATTGTAGTGCAGTGCAGAGCAATGCTTTGTTAATGTAAGTGAACATCAGAATGTTTCACTTCGTGTTTTTTGAAACTCACAATGTTAAATCAATGATGCCATGAATCATTGCCTGCTACATCAGTGAAGCTAAAACCACTTTAAATGTTCCCTTCCTTATTACTCTCAGATCCTCCAAACAGGCTTGTGGGTTTCCACTGACTTTATTAGTTTGCAGAGTTATTTCTTCCTCAGGAAAAGGAAGAATTTGAAGGAAATAGAGCTTCATCCCTTGTCCTGCAGGGAGATGGAACCAAACAAACCTGACAAAAGCTTCTTGCGAGTGGTTTGCCAGGAGCTTGTTTTCAGGGTGGAGCTTGCGAGATCTCACCTTGGGTTTGGACACTGCGGTTACAAAAACTGAAATCTCTCTCACATCTAATCTCCCGTGGGCTGTATCAGTGTGTGGCAGCCTTAATAAGTGCTCAGAGGACTCAGGCAGACTAACTTCTGTTGAGCAAGATTATTAAGTGCTGTTTTATCAAAACACATGTGCAATCTATTTTTACCAACGCTCTGTTTGCCAAAAATCTGATCCTCCAGATAGTGGGGAAATGCTGATATGGCATTCAGTAAACAGATAGATGAATACATTGCAAAACATGGCAAAAATAAATACATTCTGAACCAGAACAATGGAAGTGGCTGATTTCTCATAGCCAGGCCTGCGCTCCTCCCCTCATTTCAAGCCTCCTTCAGAGTTTTCCCACCACTGTTTGCAACATTTTCCTACTTCCCCTCATTACAATCCTCACCTCGTTGTACCACTGCAGGAGAGGGGTCTCCTGGAAGATGTTTTCCATCTGGAGAGGAAAAAGAAAGACATTCTTCATAGAAGATAAAAGCGAGAAGGCGCTGTAGCTGGAGTTTGAATCCAATACGGTGTCATTCGTCAGCCCCTTCATGAAGAGGATGATGGGCCGGTCCTGGTAGATTCTGGCAGCAGACTCCACGGAGCAGGACACCAGTGGTGGTGGTTCCAAGCGCTCTGTTGTCTCCAGGAAGATGATGCTTCTGCCCAGGTTGAGGACCTGCTCAGGTGTCAGGAATTGCTTGGGCATAGGCATATAGGAGAAGAAGGAGCTGGATAGTAAGGAGATCTCGTACAAAATGCCCGAGATGAAGAAGAAGCAGAGGCATATGTGGATTTTCTTCAACATTCTTGTTTTCCCTTGGGATCTGAGGTGATGCCTCAGACATGTATGCTAAGGATAGACAAGAAAAAGCAAAAATATATGTAAATGTTATAGCTTAGCAGGACTGGGAGTGGTTGGACTGGCTTTGAAAAGTGTTGCATAAAGGTAGTATGCTCATGCCTTTACTCTTAGCAGGAAGGCAGCATAGTGACACTCAGGCCCTTCCCCCACAGCATGAAGTGCTAGAGTCACTGTCCCTGGAGGTGTTCAGGTACTGTGGAGTTGTGGCTCTGAGGGACAGACCTTTTCAGTGGGCATAGTGGGGATGAGTTGACGTTTGCTCCTGATGACTTAATAATTCTATGATTGTATGAAGGGAGCTCATGCCTTCTCTCATAGCGTGAAGGCAGCAAGGTGATATTCGTGCCTTTCCCCAGGACAAACCTGACAAGAGACCTCACAGTGCAGCAGGCTCTGCCTGAGGGGTGAAATGCGGTGTGGTGCCACCTCCCCATACCCAGACAGAAACTCAGGATCTGGAGAGGTCCTGAAAAAGGGACACGTGCCTACGTCGTGTGGCACATCTATGAAGATATTGAGTTGAAAAAGACCTGGGGTGAGATTGGTTGAGACTCTGGCACCTCACCCCTGGGGTGGGCTGGTGTAGTGAATGGTTCCAGAGCTTTGGAACATCATGCCAACATGTGCTTGTCCATGAGTAGATGTCTTTGGGACGTGAGGACCAAATCCTGAGGTATGGTGGAGTTAGGTATCTCAGGGGACTATGAGTGCCAGCAATGGGAAGACCATGATTACAGTTTTTGATGTCTCAGCCAAAGGGAACATGAGCACATAGGAACCAATGTCTTTCTCCCAACCTGCTCATGCCTCAGGTTTTACACTAAAGGCTGGGAGGGACTCAGGTCCTGCAGGGATACAGGGACCACCAAAAGGCAGATGGAGGACAGAAAGTGCATGGCTTTGTGCAAGCAAAGAGCTAGAATGTACCTGGATTATAGTTCTGATAAATCCACATTTCCAGCTTGTTCGTTGGCCATCAGGCCTCCTGGAAGCCCAGCTCCTGGAGGAAGACACCCAAACTGTCTGGATCATGCAAGGAGACTTCTGAAGACAGCAGATGGATGCTCAAATAAAAAGTGGCTTTACTGTGTGCCAGACCTCAGTCCAAGAGATGGTATGAGGCTGATGGGACTCACCTAAAAGGACAAAGAATGGACAGGTTTTGAGTGAGACATCTCCAGCCTGCATCAGCATGGCCCAGCTCCTCAATCCTTGCCCATACAGCACCAGGGAGCTCTGGCTGGTGAGAGGCAGGATTGAGCCTTAGCTGAACTGTGTCTACAGGCTCGTGGTGTAGGGAAATCCCCCCCTTGAGATGCCACCAGTTTGCATGGGAGCAACCACGTCTGCTCTGCAGGGACCAACCATCTCCCTGGAGCCAGGGTCTGATGGAAAGAAGGTGCATTGAATGACAACTCAGAATCCAAGCGATCTCCTGAATGTGTTTGAAGACCGATTAATTAAATGGAATGGGAGGAAATGAGACTGTGTGCTCGGTTAGTTAATAAGACGCATTACCATGCCACCCAGATGGAGTATAGATAAGTCCGCAATGTAGAGAACCCCATGGAAATTCCCCTGGAAGCACTGAGCTTGAAGCTGTGGCAGTTCTTGCTCCATTTTTCAGAGCTACATCTCATCAAATTAAATATTAAAGCAACGGCTGCTCCCATCAGTACAGCTTTCCATGCTGCATAGCAAATTTTGCTGTTTTCCATTGCCAATGCATAGAAAATAGAAGGGTTTTTTTTTTGCTATGCCCCAGGTTCCTGCAGCAGCACGGGAAAAAATACCAGGGTGAAGCAGTGAGGTGCTACAATCTCCAGCATGGCTGTGGGGACAATCTTCTGGCCAAGGTCAGCAAGTTTGCAGCCTGCAGGGAAAGTGATGCTGCTTTTTCTTTAATTACTGTTTTTTCCCTTCTTTTTCTGACTTTCTCTCCTTGCTCTAGTGCTCTGCAGAGGAAACCAACCACGCCTCCAGGGCCTCTCTGCAGATTGGGAATTGAACGGAAGACAGGGAAGGGAGAGCAAACACAAAGGTTCGGAAACGACCTGTTCCTGAGCCTGCTGATAAAGCCAGGGGTGCTGCAACGCTGAATTTCCTTGCGCATTCCCCTCCTGCCTCTCTCAGACAGACTTTGACATATTTCCAGTCACTTGAATATAAAGTAGGAGAAGTTTAGCAGCTCCCTCACCAACCTCAGCTTGGCCAGACATTCCGACTCTTATTATTTTCCCCTCCAAGTCCCAGCTTTGACCCAAACCATGCCTGCAGCTTCTCTGCTGTTTCCATGCAGTCTGGAGACTGGTGCTCCCTCCTGTCCTTTGCAATGTTAAAAATCTCAGTGCCAGTATGCTGGCAAGGTTTGCTCAAAGCAAAAAAAAAATCAAAAAAAAATCCAGGCTTTGGCTTTGATGAGAAATGAGACCACCCGAACTTTCCCATTACTGGTTTAGCATTTCTTCTCTGACGGCCTCGAGATCCGACAACTCCTGTCTGCATGAGGAGCCCAGCAGAGCCGTGGTCACAACAGTCGTTCAAATTTAAAATAGTCCAGAAGGCATTTTATTTGCAAATTGTGGAGGGAGAATAAGTAGACCCTCCAACAGATATCAGCTCCGTGTACAACATTGTGCGGAGTGACGCGAATCTTCATCGTCTCATTTTGGGAAATTGTTTTGCTTGGTTGGTTTTCCAAAACCCACTCTGTGGCAAGTTAGAATTCTCATCACATTTGACCTGGAGGCTGCTGTTATCAAAATGTTCACTTCTCTGCTCAAGTTAAAAGGACTGCAGAGCCGCGCGTTAAAAATAAATCCCAGCCATTGAATAGATTACCCTGCTGAGTGGGCTGCTTTTCGGCTGCAGCAGACAGCATGCTGGCTTGATGGCCCTTCTTGTAAAGATATTTCTTTTCTCCAGGCAATTGCAGCATTTCAAGAGTGGGATGAAAACGGGTGGGAGACTACAAGTGAGATTACGAGAAGTGCTGTGTGCTACAGCACGGCTCCAGCTGCGCGATAACTCCTCCGCCGTCCCCACAGGACATGTGCGGCAGGAGGGTGCAGCAGGATTTTGGGGCTTCCTCTGAGAGCCAATGGGTTATGCACCCAACCAACAGGGTGGCTGTCCTTATTCCTCCAGGTGGGGAATAACCGTGAGGCAGTCAGTGCTGATGCACTCATGGCATTACTTGAGCTTGCACTGCTTTACTCCTGTGTCTTTGCAGAAGCTGCTGGAGCAAATTGCAGCTGCAATCAAAGTCGTGCATGCGCATGCACTTCAAAGGCAGTTCCCTACCTGATTTAACACCAGGCACATGTGGAAACCTGTATCGAATGGAAGTCCTATAGAAGAACATACCATATTCATTGCAGACTAATTAATGCAGATGTTCTGACTTCCAGCAACGCATACAAGCAAAAGCGCTTCCTCCCACACCACTTTTCCCTCTTTCCAATTCCCCAAGCTGGCATGTTTATAGATAAAATAAAACTCACCTCTTGGCTGGAATAACCTAGCAAAGCACTCGGTCCCCTGGGAAGCAAAGCCAAGCTGGAGCAGGCAGGAAGGTGCCTGAGGAGCAGTGCTGCCTCTCCTCTATCTTCTCCTCTGCCAGAGCTCGGAGCAGCCTCATAGCTTGCTCGCTACCAGCTCCGGTGTTTGCATTCTTGGTGCTCTGAGATAACACTGAGGAAGGAACTGGGGCTGTTCTCAGAGGCGCAGGCGCACAGCAGCAGGCAGCGCCCTGCTAGGGTCCTTGGGGATGGGGGACAGAGCCAAGCCGCCTCCAAAACCCTGACTGCCTGCACCCTGTGGGGTACTGCTTTATTCCCAATTGCTTGGAAGGGTGATGGCTCGCAGTATCTTTAGCTTTTTCTCTTTGTATCCAGAGCTGCCATTATGGAAGATACTTTTTAGTGCAGTTTAGGTCTTTGCTGTATAACAAAGAAGGGCTTTCCCGGGTTAGCATGCAATCCTGTTGCCTTGCTTGGAAGTGCTCACAACAGAGCCCTGCATCCCAAATAGCACCCCGTGTCCTGAGCCCTGTGCCAGCACGAGTTGGGACTATTTAATCCATGCCAGGCCAGATGGGGCCCTGAGCAGCCTGATCTGGTGGGGGGCAACCAGCCCACAGGTTTGGAACTGGAAGGGCTGTAAAGTCCCTTCCAGCCCAAACCATCCTGTGATTCTGTGAATCCAGGCAGCACTTTACTAGCAGCCCCACACCCATAGGGCTGAACTTGCTTCATGTTAATGTGGAGGGTCAGCCAATCCGTGGTCAACTCAAACCCCGAGCAAAAAGCCTGCGGGGTTTGATGTTGCTTAATGCACAGCTTTTTAACTGCATTGCAATGCATTGCTTTTAGGAGCTGGACTTGATCTTTATGGTCCCTTCCAACTCGGGATAGTCTATGATTCTAAATGCACACAGCTAGTTTGCACTGAGCGTGGCTGTGTTTGCCAAATATCATCAGAGACCTCAGAAAACCCTCTGGGAGGAGTGCAGCAATGACTTGGCTTTGAACAGCCATCTTGTGCAGGGTCAGCAGGATTTGTAAGAGATATGGAGCCACAAGGTCTAAACGAACCCCCAGGCAGATCCCTCCTACACCAACCTGCTGTGGTCAGTGGGAGGAAGTTAGAGCACTCTGCTGGGATGCAGACCCCCAGAAGTGGCTCTTTGCAGCATCCCTTCTGCTCACTCCTTTTCCCTCTTCTCCTTACAGTTTTTGGTGTGGCTGTAGATTCAGGGCAGACTTACTAGCAGGGCAAAACGCTCTGTGCAGCCGAAGGGTGCGGGCAGCCTTGCACATTGTGCAGAAGGATTTGGGATGAATGATGCAAAGTCTTTCCCCTGCAAAGGTTGAAATTTGGTCATAGAGGCACTCCTATAAACATGGCAAAACCATGCATCTGTCACCCAGAAAACCACTGTTCTCCACCATCAGCGAGCCCCTAGTGCTAAGAAACCACTGAGAAGTTCTCTGCTGAGCACCTCTGCCATTTGTGGGGGCACAAGGCAGCAAGAAGCCAGCCTGCCTTCTGCAACCCTCCACTGAGGAGGCCTGGGTGTGCCACTTGCTGGGTGCAAAGGGCCTAGCCTCCCCTGGTGGTGTTTGCACTCCCGCGTGCAAACAGCCTGCTGCAGGCAGCTGCCAGGGACGTGGAAGCATTAATTCTGCCGCAGCTGTGCAGAACAAACAGTTCCATGGAAAGCTGGTGAGATATCCCGAGCTTAATCAGCAGACAGAGCCCAGGAGAGCACACGGAGAGAGCTCGGTTCACAAAGAAGTCCCTAGGAATGACGTAAGAGGAGCCCCCGTGCCTGACACACCTTGGCTTTCCCCAGGAGCCCTCTCCTTTGGTAAACACTTCACTCAGGTCCATCTCTTGCAGTGTGTCTTGCAAGGGAATATGGCGGTGTATAACTGGCCATGTGCTCTTCCAGGGATGAATGTGTCCATCCATACCTTCCTGATGCATGGTGCTGAGCCTACGCTCAGTATGCGCTGATGCATAAATACAGGGGCAGAGATGCCAGCTCTATGAAAAGATTCAGCCCAGCTTTTACCAGGAAAGCATCCCCCTGCTGCACCACCACCCAACATCTCCATGTGCCACCAACCCCTCAGCCTGAGAATTTGCTACAGACTGTAGGCTGGCAGAGCACGTGCCTCCAGCCTATAAGAGAACAGACAGGCCTGGAAGGGACCTGGCATTTCCCTGATGGCCACCTGGTCCAACCTCCTGCAAGTGCTGCCAACACAGAGCGTATTGCTCAGGATGCCAAATGCACGGGTGCAACCTGTAGCATGAAAAGGAAGATGTGAAGAAAGCTTGCTTGTCTGCTTTGTGGGAGCAATTGAAAGAGCACTTTAAGGCAGAAATGGGATTATTTGTCCTAGAGGATTCTTCTGTTTGCCCCCTGCACCTATGTGGATGAACACTGGCATTTGGCTGAGCTCTGATCTCCTGATGGAGCATCTTTACCCCGGAAAACTGCTTTTAGTGGCTGGACCCATCCTGACACTTAGCAATATGCTAGATGAATGGAGGCAAAGACACTCCCACGTGGATGCCAGCATCTCACTTGGACTCTGTTCTCCTTCTCTGGGTTGCTGTGGGTGAGACACCATTGTGATGGTCTCACCTGTGTCCCAATAACCTGGCATGAGTTGGGGCCCTGATAGCCGTGTGCAGATAAAATATTGAATAAAGGCAGGGGCCAAAACCCTGGTGCTGCTCTGCATTGCCCTCTAGAGGAGTGTGGTTTTTGCTTCCCTGTTTGGAGAGCACTGAAAAATGAGAATCTGCAGGCAGAAGTATGTCCAGGTCCCATGCATTCCCAAGGGCTTGGCAGCATGGACAAGGGAGCAAAAAAAAAATCACATCTCACTGTTGTATAAGCAGTCTACAATTGACTGAGACCTCAAACCCAGAGGTCCTACCTCCCAGTGAGGTCACAAAGCCATGTCGATCCCTTGCCTCCCCAGCCTGCTCCACATCCCACAGGTGTAGAGCAACATCTCAGCCTTGACGGCCATGGGACTCTCACCATGGCCATAGAGAAGTTGATGCCTCAGCTTCAGCCCACGCTCTGCCTGTCTGGGTTTGCTCCACACACAATGCCAGTCACTTCTCAGGGCACACAAGCATCTCAGGCTGGAGATGTTCAACCACATCTCCTGATGCTTTGCAGCATGGATGTTGCTGACCAAGACAGCCCGGCTTTTTGCTCTGGAACCTTCCCAAGGCTCCATCTTCTCTGTAGCAGAGATCTTGTGGGGATTGCTCTCTGTCCTGAACGACCTTGCAGACAGTAGTCCTAAAAAAATCACCCACGCTCCAGCATAAGGGCCTCGGTGTTCCTCTAGAGCCCTTGAAACACTACAACATTTCCATACACTCTGCATTGCCCAAAACAGGTTATTAAATAAAGTAATAGCTCACTTACTAAGCCTCACCAAAGGGCTGTTCAGCCCCATGCCTATGATCACTGCCAAGCATGGAGCTTAGTTAAGCTCCCTGGGGCTTAGCAGCTGTTCATGCTTCCCATATCTCCCTTCTTAGATGCTCCAACGTGAGCCAGCATGTGCCATTGCTTACCAAATTGTCTCCAAAGACCTTTCTAGAAAACTCCAGCCCTGGTGACAACCATCTCAGGAGATTATAAAAGTTAAAACTCAGGTGCTCTTCATTCAGTGCCCTGCATGCTGCTTTTCACTGTCAACTTATAGGTCTACCTACAACTTTGAAATATGGATAGATGGCAACTAGACCCCCCTTCATCTCCTGTATTCTGAGTTGAGCAAACGCTGCCTTTCCTTGCCCATCTTCTTTAGCCATCTAGGTGTCCCTCCTCTACACCCTCTGTGGTTTTCCAATGTGTTTCTTAACTGAGGTGTCCACAGCTGGATGCAGTATCCAGCTGTAACCTCAAAGGGGCCTAGAAAAGGGGAGCAAACCCTTTCTTCCTCCCAGTGCTTGTTCTGGAGCAGGACCTCCAGGAGACCAGTCTGAATGTTCACTAACATGGGGAGAAACACGGTAGGAAACTCATTTCCTCCTTTTGAGAAACATTAGCTACAAAATAATGTTTTCTTAGTTATCCTACTATATATATACATATATAAATAGCTGTTTCTTGGTGAAGAGCAAATGTGATTTATTCTGAGGGAGGTAATGCCATGGGGACTAGCACCAGGAGGAAATGACATGGAGAAAGGAATGCAAGGAGCTGCATCGTGTCAATCTACAAGCAATTGTAAAACAATACATTTGTGCTTAGGGGTTCCTGTGTTTGTATTTCTAACCCCTGTAATGCACAAACAGCTTTAGGAAGAAAACAAGAGCAACAAGACAGCCACCATATCTGTAACAAGAGATGCCTGATTTTACTTTAAGCTTTTTGCAGCTGCTCAGCTCCTGATAGCATCACTCCCTGCAAGTAGCTGTACATTACTATAGCCTTCCTCTGCTTTAATTTAGTCAACCTTTGCAATATTAATTTATGCATTATTATTCAGTTCCCCAAAGTGCTGATAGGATTTGGAGTGTTTTCTGTATTGGACAGCCTTTTTAAAACAAAACTCAAACCCACAAAAACTCAAAGGTTTGTCACCTGAAGGCTGATACTGTTAGTACCATACAGAGGGGAACAGTCTGGTTAGTGAGGGGCTCCTACGTCTATACCTCTACATCACAGAGGCTTTTTGTGCTTGTCTTTGGAAAGCAAACACCATTAGAGTTTGTGGGAAAATTATCTGCTATGGTTTGTATTTCAGTAACCAAGATTCGGCTGTACCAGTTGCTCAGTCCCTACAAAGCAAGGTCCCACAAAGCAGAGTCCTCCAGCTCCTCTCCTGCACGTAAACAAGGAGGTCCAGAGCAAACCCCTGCTGGTCCCAGTGCTGCAAGCATGTCTCTGCTAGACCCCACAGCGCTCCCATCCCCCAGAAATGCTGGGAAATGGGAAAACTCCAGACAATGCTCCTCTAAGAAACCACCTTCTGCATCACTAAGCCATTCTCCCAGGGCTTTTTCTAGTATAAAGCATTCACAAGCACTCTCCTAGCTCTGTGGCTTGAGCAGGAAGGTCTGCCCCATGTTGCCACCCACCCACCTCCATGCCCCATATAACATCACAAGGCAACATCACCTGTACCCACCATGAGCAGGCATGGCCTTTCCATCACTGCTGCCAGAGGACAGATCCCACCTGCTGCATGGCCGGTGACAGATGCACATCTGCAACAAGAGTGCTGGCAGCCTGTGGCAGGAGCCTCTCAGCTTGATTTTATTACCATTTTATGGACGGCCACCACCAAGAGCTTTCTATATTCATGAATTCATCAGGTCTGTCTTTCAAAAATAATAGATGTTGTTATTATTATTATTGGAATGAATTTCTCTATTATGTACTGAGTGATTGTAACTACTTACTGCCTCCAGCACAGGGACTATCTAAAGAATAATACTTCTGTAGTCATTGCTACAGGGTTGGGTGTTGGTTTTTTTGTTGTTGTTGTTTTAAGTGAGAAAGGTAATAACCAGAACAGCAGCAGCAATCATAACAGAAATAGAGCCATTATGAGGTTGTGTATAACTATCAGGGTTTTTTTTTTTTTTTCAGGTAAAGCATGACTCATGCTTCTCCCTGCGATTTTTCTTGATTGCATGGAGTGCTGCCTCTAACAGCAACCTCACACTTTCTGCCTGCTTTATCCTATGTACAGAGGAAAGAAAACAAAACAAATCTCAGCAGAATGACTTTTTGATCCACTGATTGTGAAGGAGGATGGTGGGGCTCTTTGCTCCAAGCCCCAGAGCTCCACCACAAAGCCCTTATCAATGCCTGTTCGCCCAAGTGTGCCTCCTTCATTTGTGCCTATGATGTGTACTTTGGAGGTGGGGCTCCCACTGCCTTGAGCAACTTCAGAACGGTGGGTTTTTATCCTCAAAAGCCAGTCCATGATATACTGTGCATTGGCAAAGAGCAAAGATGAACCAACCGACCATAAATTATGCACTCACAAGCTAAATCTAGATAGCTAGTGGATAGAGCATAACAGCTGTGATAGGTGGCTTTCCTCCAGCTAGCAGACAGCCTGGAGACTGGAAAATAAGGCAGAAGGGGCTGCAGAGCTGCCCGGGAGGCTTTCCAGGAAAAGTCCTAACATGGACCGCTCTCCTCTGCCATCCCAGCAAGGTTTATGGACAAAGTTATGAATCCCTCTTCACCCGAGTTATTTGGGTCCCCATTATAATTAGCAAGTGCCAGGCTCCATCCTGACCTCTCTTTTCATGTGACCCATATGGTGCAGCCATCCAAAGAGCTTCCACAGCATACTATACAATATGCGCTGTCAGTGTATTTTGACACAAATCCAATAGCATGGATTCAAAAAAGATGGGATTCCACCATGCCAAAATACAACATTTGGTTGAGCATCTGCCAGAGCCTAACTAGCAGACTGCTGGGAATGTTGCATTTTCCTTTTTCTCTCTTTCTCTTTCTTTCTCTCCTTTTATGTCCTTCGTTCCTTTGTTCCTTCTTTCTTTCCTTCTTTCTCTCCCTCTTCCCTTCTTTCTCTCCCTCTTCCCTTCTTTCTTTCTTTCTCTCCCTCTTCCCTTCTTTCTCTCCCTCTTCCCTTCTTTCTTTCTTTCTNTCCCTCTTCCCTTCTTTCTCTCCCTCTTCCCTTCTTTCTTTCTTTCTCTCCCTCTTCCCTTCTTTCTCTCCCTCTTCCCTTCTTTCTTTCTTTCTTTCTTTCTTTCTTTCTTTCTTTCTTTCTTTCTTTCTTTCTTTCTTTCTTTCTTTCTTTCTTTCTTTCTTTCTTTCTTTCTTTTCTTCCATTCATTCTATTTTACTATTATTTGATCATCGTGTGATAGTAAATTTCTTTACCAATGCAGTACTACACCCTTAACATATCTCTACCCAGAACTCAGGTATCTTCTCCTATGATATGCTGGAATAATTCTGCAAGGCATAGACCCCGGGTCTGTCGGAACAGGAACCAGTCCCTTCCACGTGACCTTCAGCTCAGTGATGTGACATCACTATTTGATAATAAAAATTATAAATACATTTTGGTGGCTGAAATCCACAAGGAACTTGCCCTGCTGGTCACAGGCCACATCTTCATGGCTCAGACACTGTCTGGTCTTCCCGAACAACTTGTGTTTACCCCTCCTGCCTTCTGTCCCCAGGGTGTGGTGACATTACGGGATTCCTTGAGCCATCCACTGACCTGCTGTAACTCCAGCCATTGATCCTTCCTCTCTAAACCCCATACATTAGATTCAGAAACCCTTGATTTTATTGAATCACCAAATAATCAAGGTTGGAAAAGTGATCCCCAAGTCCACCTCAACCTATCCCACTGTGCCCACTGACAACATCCCTCAGTGCCACATCTCCACGGTTCTGGAACCCCTCCAGGGACAGTGACTGCCCCACCTCCCTAAGCAGCCTGTGCCAATTTGGTGAAGGTGAAGGCTCGTGGATTCATTTTGGGATGTCCTTCATGGAAGTAGGTTTCCTCTTGAGACAATCCACATTGCTGCCCAGAGGAAGGCTAACACAGCATCAGGATGGCAGCAGGAAAGGAAATCCTGGAGAAAGTCTGAGAGAAATTCATGCCACCTCCTTTCTTGATGTTAGCACATATGAATGTTAGTGACTGGAGAGCCCTGGAGAAACTGCAGCCACAGTCTGAGATCATGAAAGTAAAGTCCCAGCTCTCTTTGGGTTTGGCATGTTCTTCTTAAATGCTCTTGCTTGTCTCACAGCATTTTCTGACCAATAATCCCAGTCTCAACCTAATTCTACAGGCTTTCCTTATAGTCATCAGTTTCACTTACCCACACTGTTAGCCATAGCACAATTTCACAGGAACTGTGAAAGGATAGAGGACTTGGCTTTAAACTTGGTTTCAATACAAAGCTTGTCCACCAAAAAATAGGAGCTGGCTCAGTTTATGCCCTTTATTTAAGCTCCGAGGAAGCTTGTGCTGATATGAGGGGCTGAGACAGGCTCCAGATCTCCTTGGTAGGGAGAATGGATGGAGAGATGAGAGGGATGGACAAAATCAGGAGGTCAGCAAAATGAGATGTCTTCAAAGTGAGTGGAAGGCTACTACTGAGTGTGGCCATGTACTTGAAATGGGGGGAATTATGAAAATGTATAGACTTTATGCTACAAAAGCAGAGCGAGGGTGAAGAGTAATCAGAGTATTTTCCCCAAAATTGCACATAATTTTAAAGTGACATTGTCTGGGGAGTGGAGGCAGACATTACATGAAATAAGAGAAGGGGAATTAAAGCAGTCGTATTGACAGTGACAGCCGGACTCTGGGGTGCATTGAGATGAAGCCTGAGGGGTAGAGGAATTCTCCCTCCTGCATGGAGACAAGCGGTGCCTGCTGTGCAGAGGGGAAAGCAGAGATTTCTAATGAGCCTTTTGGGTCAGGAAGCACTGATTGAACCCCTAAAAGCAAATGGATTATGAGAAAAGTAAAGGAAGATAAGGAAAATGAAAAGCATGAGGCTCTCCAGCTATGGATGTGTTAACCCATTTTTAGTTATACACGAGATCGTAGGACAAATTCTGAAGGAAACATTAATTAAAGGCACTGAGAAAAAATGAGATAAAGTGCAACACAGGTTTACCAAAGGCAATTTGTGCCAGACCGTGCTGACATCTTCCTTTGATAAGATAATTGGTTTTCCAGACATGGGAAATTTGGTAGATCTAATCTATCTAGAGTTCAATAAAGCATTTGATATGGTGCCACATGGGAAATTATTAGTGAAGCTTGAGAGAATGAGAATTAACAGAAGGACTCGAAGCAGAGAGAGCAGGGGCTGGCATGGGGAACAGCCGTGGGGTTGGCGTGGGGCTGCTGGTGGGCATCAGAAAACTCTGTCGTGACACCAGTCCCAATAGAGGCCCCCCAGCCCAGGTCCCAGGCTGGGTGCAGGGCAGTGGGGCTCGCTGACTTACCTGGATCTCTCTGCATCGCGATTCATGAGCATTTGTGGCTCACGACCTTGAGTGCTGGGAGGGGAGCATCCCTGCAGACTTTGTAGGGATGCTCCTACACCACGAGATGGCGATGTTGTTCCACTGAAAAGCATCTCTCTTCTCTTCCAGCACCAGTTAGCGGCGTCTGGACACATTTCAGTACGTACTCCAAGAAAAATCAGCGAATGCAACTGAGAAGCGATGATGATGGCAGAAGCTAAATCAGTCCCCGCATGGCTCAGGCAACGTGCCTTCAGACCACAGCCTCCTTGTCTTGGGATGGGAACACGTGTGTGACATGGGAAGGAGGCATGCTACATCAAGTCGGCTAAGAAAGAAGGCATCACTTCAGATCCGTTCTAAATCACCTTTCCCAGAATACAAGCAAAAAAATAAAATAGAAGTACACAAAGTTCCTCAGGGTAAGTGTGAATGGGTACATGTGCATGCATGGCAGAGAGAGAGGGAGATGAGGAGATAATTCTATATAGAAATAAAATCTGCTTATCCCTTCCCTGTATTTTTAGTTTAAATTACACCCAAATGCCATCTGATCAATTCCGCTGAAATGAGCCCTTAATCCTAATAAATCTTGATCATCTTTTTAGACCTTGGGAATCAGCAGAGAATGTGTTAGCATTAAGTTTTTACACCTTGATTCCAGCTACCTCGTCATGTATCCTACTCACAGGCATGTAGATATGCAGCTGTTAATGTCAAATTAGATATTGGAGGGAGACAAAGAAATGCTTTTGTCTGCTTTGGCTCCACACCGCATCTCTGATGGGATTCACATTCTCAGATGGGAAGGCACGTGCTTCTACCTGTGCTGCAACAGAGATTTAGCCCAGGATAAAATTCTCAGTTTTCTTTAAATCTTTGGAGAAAGAAAGAAAGAAAGAAAGAAAAAAAGAAAGAAAGAAAGAAAGAAAGAAAGAAAGAAAGAAAGAAAGAAAGAAAGAAAGAAAGAAAGAAAGAAAGAAAGAAAGAAAGAAAGAAAGGAAGGAAGGAAGGAACAAAGAGCCTCAATATGCTCATTATTCCTCAAACCCAGAATGATTGTGTCAATTTAAATACATTTTCAGGGGAATTTATAAACACTGAGCGTGCCAAAGCGTGTTATTTTGGAGAAAAGCTGCTCCAAATTAACGTAGACCCAGCGGTGTAAATCAAGATGTATTCATATGAATACAGCCATGATTATTTCTTCCAGCTGAGCATTTGATGGGAGCTTTCTCTAGTAACCTACCCATTGTCCTTTGGGTTCGTCGTGGTGTTGAGAGCTGCCTGTGGTGTGTGAACTTTTCTCTCCCTGATGGGAGAGGAAAGGTGCAGAGGGATCCTGAAGGTGGTAGCATTGCCATTGCTAACTGAGAGCAGCAGTGAGAGCATCTGAAAGAAAGGACCACGCTGGAGATGCCCTGCAGAGATTGGCTCATGGAGAGCACTCTTGCAACTGGGTATGAAAATGGGGTTGAAATGAGCAGTGCTAAACTGCCTATACTGGGAAATAAAGCAGTGAGAAGAGAATGAAAGTTATCTTTGCAGCGTGCTCTGCAGCCCAATGCTTTACAGTGCAGGTTAGCTGGGTGAGAGGCTGTGTTCAGGTCTCTCTACTCTTGAAAATATGCATATAGGCCACGGGGAATGTGCTTTTGCAGGTTCCTAATGCCTGCGGATGCATGGGAATTGGTTTCCTCACCTGGGATCCAACTGAAAGAATGCTCCGATCCCACAGTCCTGAGCAGTGCAAGTCTGTGAGCATCTGGTCTCCAGCTTCTGCAAGTTTTCCTCTAGGACCAGCCTTTGGAGCTCCATCCTACAGCACCTTGTTATTCCTGGAGCACCACATAGATCCTGAACATGGTTGTACAGACATCCCTCCAGTTGTCAGCATTTTCCATATGAGGGCCTTGCTATGACTAAGCACAGTTTTATAACTCCCATGACATCTAGCTATAAACAAGAAGATCAAAGTGTTGACCCTTGGAAACTCACTGTGACACCATCATTGAGCAACCATGCCCCAAACACTGTATTAAGCTGGAAGGGAACATAAATCTAGGAGGAAATAATGAAGACCCCCAGGGCCACCCTTCTCCATAGCTGTCTTGTTAGCATGATCTAGGAAAGACAGGGGGCCCTTAAATAAAAAAAGGCAGAGGTAATAATGACTCATCAAAGTCAGACACAGACAGAATATTGTCAAGGAGTTGTTGCAGCATGGGTTGAAGTATTGCACAGCACGGCTTTACAACCAAGCATCGCTGCCAGTGGGGCTGGGGAGCAGTTAGCCCTCCAAAGCTTGGGCGGCCTTCACGGCCCATGGAAATCTGTGCCATTCTTACAGGCAATGGAAGGTCCCATTCTGTCACCCATCTCTCTTCTTACTGTCATGCGCATGCAGATCTCTGCAGGTGGGACTCAAAGCCTTTTGCTGAGGAAGGTGGCAATGACAACGGTATGGGGCTCAGCAGTCACCTCCATGATGGAGGACTGTGTGGACGTACCAGGACAACGATCTGGTGGGGACAGTCTTTGCAGGATGCCCAAGTGACCAGGACCATCTGCCTGTGGGGACAGCAGAGCAGGACTGGATGCAGCACTGAGCTCCAGGTCCCTAGGCTTGCATGTCCTTGCTCTTGACCTTACAAAATGACTGGCAGATGGATGGGAAAATTGCACACAACGACAGTGTCAGGTAATGATTTTAAAACTGTTTCCAAGCCTGCTGCTTCATCACAGTTCTCAGATGCTACAGAACAGAATTGTGCTGGCTTTCCTGGTAATGCAGACACTGATTTCCCCTAAAATTGTATCTTGGCTGCTCACAATGACTTGGTGTCCCAGCTGCCACTGGGGATCCCAATGGCACCAGGATCCAGGTGGGCTCCCATTGTGCCCATCTAGCAATGAGAAAAGCGTGCCAGGAACAGATTAAATCTTGCACCAGAGACCTCGGGAGCCCTGGTAGCAGCCTGTGTCCCTCACTAATCCTATTCTCTATTAATTTGTTATCCCATTAACACCTTGCACATTTCTTTCTCTCACCACTGTGCCATCCTTAGAGACTGCTGGGGATCCTGTAATATGCTATTTTGTTGTTACGAGTGTAAGCCAGCAAACTCTTCTCATCTTAGCCTAGAAATCCCTTGACAGAAAGAAAGAAAACTGCTGCTTTGTTTCTTTCGATCAATACTATCCATTAAGATCTGTGTCTAACAGCTCCGAGTCCAAGTGGGTAACAGAATGAGCTACCTCCTGCTCTCTTAAACCTTTGGAAACAGTAAATGCTCTTCTGAAAAGAACAATTTGATATTGCAGCCCTGTCTGTACCAGGCAGGGGGGCAGCTTTCTTCTCTGAGGTTTGAAAACAAAATTGCTCACTATTTTCATAGAGAGCCAGAGTGCAGAGAGAAGCACGGAGGGAGTCAAAATGTGGGGGCTGAGACGTCAGCTGGGGTCAGCCTGCCCCCCAGTGTCTGTATACCAGTGTGTCAGGATGCACAGGGAGCATGAGGCATAAAATCCCCAGGACTGAGCTGTCGGTGGAGAAATTTGTGCAATTTCACGTATTTGGGAGCGGTTCTGTGCATCCACAGCCCTGGTCCTGCCGTACCAACAATGAGAGCAACAGAGCTCAACCGAAGCCCTGGAGCCCCAGTTACAGAGCATCACGGTTAGGTACCTTCTCCTTCCCATCCTCAGGGTGTCTGAGTCCAGCCAACAGACAGTTGTCCTTATGCTGATTAATACTGGTCCAATCAATACTGAGCAATCAAAAGCAGCACTGATACTGGTGCTAGTTTTCTCTTGGGGCCCCTAAAGCAAAATTTCTGCTGCAGGCAGGGAACTTGGCTTTGAAAGACTGGGTCTGCAGGTTATGGTGGCAAACCCTTCAGGGAATCCCATCAGGAAACCATACATGCAGCCCCCAAGTGCATTGGCAGAGGAATTCCTGGTAGAGGTAGGCAAATATTCACACATTGTGCAGGCATTTGCAACAAAGCATGTCTCCCTGCTGACATCTAAGAGAGAAAATCCAGCTAGACATGGGCTAAAAGGGTGATGACAGAAATGGAGAGAGGTTGGTCTTTAGGAAAAGACCCAATGAAGCAGAACCTGCTGCAGCGTTTTGCAAAGCATGGAGCTATGAAGTGGTTCTCTTTCCCCTCCTGCCATCCAGGGAGCATGCCACTGAGTTAGCAGTAGCCAAAAGTGCTCCAGGAATGTGATCTGTGATCATCATTGATTTGAAGGTTCATCGGTTCGCCTCAACGTGATCAATACTTTATTATTCCACCGATCGATTCCTGCTTTGTTTGTGAACTTTACCCAATTGATATACATTAAGAAATTTAGCAGCATTGATAAGGTTTAAATCAGGAGCTGCAGGTGGAGAAGAAGAGTCTGCGTGCAGCACAGCGCTGTGGGCACTGCAGGTCCGGGCACAGCGGGTGGATGCATCAGTCCAGCATGGACATGTCAACTGCTCCAGGGCCACAGAATGCCTGGTTAGAGCCAGACCTGTGCTGGAGGAAGGGGAGTGGGCTCAGGGGTGGGGCGATCCTGGCCAAGAGTCTGACACAAGGAGCAAGATGTCTTGGGGTGAGTCAGAATTGCTGCACTCGGAACCCAAACCCATGCAGTGCCCATGGGAAGGGGTCAGTGAGCTCTCACTGCTTTGTCCCCCTGAGCAGGAGCACACTGCTCTGCTTGGTGTTCCCCTGGACATCCTGGGATGCGTAAAGCACTTGGAAAAGATGTGGCTGGGAAGTGAAATCTGGTAGTTTGCCTCATGGAAAGGCATACATGGCCAAACATGAGGAATTTTGCTGCTGCAAGGCAAGAAGCCCCCAGGCCCTACCCTATGGTTTTGGGTTTCACAAGGTGTATGTTCACCTTTCTCACTATCCCCTCTGCAAACCCAGCATTGTCTTTAATCCCGGGATTCCAGGTGGGGGGCACTCTGTGACTTCCAGCCTTAAAACAGGCACTTGGTTTTCCCTTGATTCCAGCCATGATGGAAGAGCCCCATCGCCTTATACACAGTCCATTTCTGGCTTGGAAGAGACCACAGAGCTCGTCCTCATAGCATCCTGATACACAACACATGGTCAGCACTACTTAAATCCCAGCCTGTGCCATCCTCCAGCATAGAACTGGGGAGGACACGGTCTTTTGGAACATCCTCTTCCCTTTTCCTCTGATGGTTATTGAAGCAGGATTGAAAAACATCAAGCGGCTTTAGGAAAATAAAACATCTATATTATACATATTATCAAAAGCATCTTGATTAAAAGCGATTTTATAGCAGGATGCAAACTGCAGCCAGAGTCAGCATCCGATGTTCTGGCCCCAAACTACTTGTATATTATTCACAGTTGTAAATTGCTTTGAGATTTCTGGAAGTGGATAAAGCTCCATTTCTCTGCAGTCCTTTTAAACATCCCCGTGTAAAATCTATTAACATTCAAAGGGATGCATGGGGATGAAAGACGGGGGAGAAGAACATTGCTAAGAGTATGCAATGCCCCAAGCCTCATGCAATTTTACCTGAAAATGAAGCTTTTGTCAGTGTCTTTTCTCCATGGGGCTTTTCTATTCCCTGATGTAATCTGAACATTTTACTATTTGTGTCATTACTGAACAAAAGGGTGAAAATGTGATTTTTTTTTTCAAATTAAAGGGTTGTTCCCCCCCATAGAAATGGTAAAAGAATATCAAATTATGACCTGACAAGGCACACTTCTGAAAGAGAATCACCAGAGTACAGCAGATCTATATCTTATCTCTCTATGAAATTGCATGTCTATGCAGCAGCATTGTAACAGGTTTCAGCTGGGCATAAATTTGTAGCATTGCAGGGTCTAAATAGGAAGTTTGTTGGAACCTACGTGCAAACCCATTTCAATACTAATGAGCTGGTAGCCACACTGCCACAGAATATTGGAAAGGGGTTGGGATGGTGTGGAGCTATTCTCCCCTCAGCACAACCCCTAGATCTGTGCCCCAACCTGGAGCTGGGGCAGGGATGAAAAGGAGACATGGTTCTGCTTCGCGCCATGGCTGGAGCCCCCCTCAGCCCATGTCAGGAGCAGGAGATGGTCCCCAGTGGCAAAGGGAGGACAGTTGGCTGCTTCTACCCACACTTCACCCCATGAAGAAGGAACAGATCACGCTTTTTCATGCCTCAAAAAAAAAGAAGAAACATATCAAATTCAAGAGAAGCAAAGGTATTTATTATTCTGGTTGAGAACCCAATCTTCTCATCAACTCTAGCTTCAACAGAGCACTTTTTTTCACCCAGACTTCATGGAACATCTTCAAAGAGTCCAGCACCCACTGGAGGAGTGTGGCGCTGATTTACCACGCATGAAATCAATGCTGCTGACTCCCAGTGCCGTCTCCTCTCGCCTTAAGTCCCAGAGTATTTTTAATTGGTGGGTTTTGTTTTCATTCGGCTTTCTTGATGTATCCTTTGAGTAATTCATTCAGATAGGAGATATTTTAAGCAAATATTTTTCCAAATGATGGTTGGATTACTTGCTGTAGTGTTCATAAATAGCTGCTCTCGATAACAAGGTTTCATATAGGGTTTAATGGAGAGAGCTGTTGATTTATGGCAGCATTAAGCATGTACGTGAACTTACATTTGAGACTGATAAATATGAGTCCTTAATATGCACATGCATCATTTTTATGTTCCTTTTACAAAGAGGTTTTGAGTTGTGTGCGTATTACAAAATTACACAGAAAAGAATGCCTGTAGTCTGCACGGGAGCCGAGGCCACTGAGTGGTAATGAAATATACATTTTCTGCTATGCTGTGTGCAGGTTTGCTGTGGGAGCTGTATAAAATTTATGACATCCTGAGCTATTCGTTTTCACGGTTTTCAAGAACTTGGGCCTTGTAAACGCTGTTACTGATAGCAGTTGGAGCAGTTGTTCATTTGCAGCTTTAATTGCTTTCTTAATGACCACATTTTATTGTTATTGCAATTAGTAAATTAGACCATTTTTTGATGCTGGGCTCTTTTCCTCCACACTTACAGCATTTCTGTTGGTGAGCTCTCTCCTTGCCCTCTATGCTGTGACCTATTTCAGTAGGTGAGTGCTGGCGGTGCAGATGATGTCTCTGGGATAACTGAACTCCCGCCATCTATTGAAAGCTGCAGGAGGAGGGGAGAGGTTCCAGCCACTGCTGCAGGATCCAGACATTGGTCTGGGGAGCCGACCCGCATAATGTTCCCTGCAGTGGCTTTCCTGCTGCAGGCTCTTAGGTGAGAGTAAAAATGAAGTTTGCTCTCTTTGACTCACAGCAGGACTGCAAATTAATGTTAATCGAGAGGAGCGTGTGTTGCTATATGGGAAGGCGGCTGTTAGAGGCAACTGGATGGTATAAGTGTAGCCGTTCCCTGCCCATCCATCTGCTCCTCCCTGAAACATCGCTATCACTTTTTTGGTTCCACTCCTTCTCTCACTATTTCTTTGTTTCTTCCTTGTTTCTCTCTCTTTCTCCCCATTTTGTTAAGTGCAGTGATGTGCGCTCTCTCTTCTCATCCTGCTTCTCCTTGCATCACCATGCCTGGCCTGGCATCATCCTGCTCCAGAGCTGACACTCCCAGGTGAAGATCTCACCTGAAAAATGAGCCAACATTGCTCTCCCTTCCAGGGCACACAGCTCACCAGCATTCCCACAGACACTTTCCATGGATACAAAGAGGTGCTTTCTTGCTCCAGCAAAGGCTTTTCTGGAGTGACAGGAGGTGAGTAAGGCATTTGATGCTGCACCATGTGAAACACATCAGAAAGTGGATAAATGCTGAGGGGTGAAAATACTATTGCCTGAGTCATACATTTTTTTCTGAATTTTCTAAGCTTTCCTTCTTAAAAAACAAAACTGTATAAGAATGTATGTGATTTTCCTTAGGATTGTCAGGTTGAGATGAATGTGCTCTCTTTAATGCCATGAATTGCTTTCTTGTGCTTTCTGACCATCAGACCTACAACACTTGGACCGCATCACTGCTGCCCCTTTAGGGACAATACCAGACAGTGGCTTAGGAATGTGTGTCTCCCCATAAGTCCCACTTCCTGAGGTGTACGGGGAGCCCAGAGCAGCTCCCAGAGGCTTACACAGGGCAGAATGGAAAGTGAATCAGCACCCGTGTCCTTGTGCTGGTTCAGGGTAAGGAAGTTTCCCTGGCTGGCTTGGAGGAAGGGCGCCTGGGCAGGATGACCCCGAGCAGTCCCACCCTCCTGTCTTGTGCCTCTGTGTTTTCCAGGAGCGTGGACATAGAATCATAGAATGGCTTGGGTTGGAAGGGACCTCAAAGATCCTGGTTGTCGGGTCTTATCACAGAATCATAGAGTCATTTGAGTTGGAAGGGACCTTTAAAAATCATCAAGTCTAAAACCTCTGCAATGAACAGGGACACCCACAGCTCCGTCAAGTGCTCAGAGCCCCGTCCAGCCTGACCTTGAATGTCCCAGGGATGGGGCATCCACCACCTCTCCGGACAACCTGTGCCAGTGCCTCAGTGCCCTTATTGTCAAAAACTTCTTCATATCCAATCTAATTCTTCCCAATTTTAGTTCGAAAACATCTCCCCTTGGTTTCAGACTTCTCCTCTCTAACCCTGACTTCGTTTTTTGAATTATTCCCAAGTGCTGTGATTGGGGAATTACCTCTGTGTGCCTCGGCCTTGACTTGGTTTTGATATCTTGCTCCAGGCAATATAGAAGTACCTGTGAAATGCAACAGGTAAGTACACTTTTCAGATCTTTTTCAGAAGTACATTATCCCAAAAATATATAATATTTTTTTAAAACCAAGAACTGGGTTCCAGCTCCAAAAATATACCACGACTTGTTGCTTGAAGAGGACTTTGGAAATGAATGGAGCACTGATCACAATTAGTACAAAGTAATTTAAAATTATTTGAAGGGCTTTCATAACATGAAGTGTTCCAATAATTTGTAATTACTTAATGTTTCACCTGCTCCGAATCCCATTTACTTCCCAAATCAAGCCCTTCAAGGGATTTGAAGTGGCACATTTCAAAATGAACAGGGCAACCTGGAGGAGCTGCTAATTCTAGAAGCACTTGTGGTACTCCTGCATAACAACGAGTTTTTGTTGTTTCGGATGCAATCCCAAAACGGGCACTTGAAGCTTATCTCCCCAGGCAGCTGGAGAGGCTTGGGCTAAGGTGGGCTGTCTGAGGGCAAGCAGGACAGGCATCGTATGGCAATCTATGAGAGCAGCAGTGAGCGTGTGGGCAACATGCTCTGCAGACAGTCTCCAAAGGGGGAGGTGCAGGTTGAACGCATGAAAAAAGATGAAAAAGCACCAAAAAGGAAAAGGAACTTCCAGGCTGTGCCTTCCCAGAGCAATGTGAGCCCAGCTGTGGCCCCAGAGCTCCCACATCCATCACCACCACAGGCAGGATGAGATGGCTCTGCTCATCCCCTTGGGCACGGCAGCTCCAGGAAGGCCACAGTGACACCGGGCTCCCCAGGCTGCCCTCAGGAGCCCATCCTGCACATTTGGAGAACCTCTTTGCTGATTTCTTCTCCCCTTTTCACTCATCCCTGGGGAGCAGGAGAGTGGGACTTGTGCAGAGAGATTATCTTGAAGAGTTTTCACTCTGATTTTGAGCATAATCAAAGGGTGAAGCTCACTTGAGGCTGTCAGTTGTTACTCAGCGATGCTGCGCAGACTGAGCTCATCTTCATTTAGCACAGCACACGTCCCTTAGCTGCCCCTACTGCACGAGGCAGACCCCAGTTTTAACCTCTTGCTTTACAGGAGGCCCAAAATCTGCAGAAACATGTAGCTGGAGTCAGCAGCAAACCTCCAAACTCAGGGCATGGTGGGCACCTAAACCATGATCAACTAAAGAGAAGAATAATGGTAATTCTTGTGACACTGGCCAGCTGTGAAACACCTCTGGGGAATGGAGGATATTGCATCAGACTGGACACAGCCTTCATGGAAAATGCTGTCTCAAAAGAGTCTCTGCAGAGATGTTTTCACAGTGGTTATGACAAGAGAATGGTTTTACTGCTGGATCAGTTACTGTAAAAGGGAAAGATCAAGGTGACACCTGTGCATGGCTAAAGCACACCTGGAAGGCTCCATCCATAGAGCCACGGCTGATGCCCATGCAAGAAAGGTGTAGGTACTACCTGCTTTCATAACCAGGACTGGATCTGGCAATCCATAACCCTGAGAGTGTCACTATTCACCTTAAGAGCAACCTCTGAGCAAGGAGGCAGCAGGAACCTTCAAAGAAAGAGCTAGAGCTTGAGGTTAGTTTGGGGCTCGTTTTCTCCCCAGCTGCAGCTAATTGGGAAGAGCTGCTATAAGAGGGGCAGCTAGGAGTAGGTGGAGGGCTGTGCCCTGGGGGAGAAATCTCAGCTTATGGGGATATAATGAGGAGGGTGGTTTGGAAATGAGGGAGAGAAGGGGAAGAGGGGCAGCAGGCCTCTGTGAGTTCTGCCTGTGGCACTCTGAGGGGGGCTGGGGTGTCCAAACCCTGACCTGGGGTGAGGATGTGGGTGCTGGTGGGGCTGTGAATGGGGACATCAACATTAAGGGGCTGGGAGAACTGCAGGGCAAGATGAATAGGATATGTGTGATGTGTGCTGATGGAGGAGCAGCTCAGTGCTGGTGGGGAGAAGGAAGGTGTCTGTCAGAAGTGCTGCAGAGGGCTGTCCCCATGGGACAGGGGCACCTACTGACAGCTGGGGGCTGCGGTGCAACCATTGCCCTTGGAAGAGGGTTTTACAGATGCACCTGAGAAGAAAGCTGTAAAGGGAGCAAACAAATCTGCTCTGAAAACTTTACAGGGGATCCATGAATGCTACAGCTAGTTACTGGGCTTTGTTTTTGCTGGAGTTGGAAAAAATAAAAATAAGCTGCTTGGCTTCAAAGTGTATTCTGAGTAAAACTTGCATCGTAAATTATTCTTAGGGAAACCTTACATCAAAGGAAGGAATCCGTGTTTCTAGCTTGAACAGGAAGGGGAAAAATGCCTCTAAAATATTTTCCAACCAAGTTTCAGAGCTAGAGAGAGAACTGATGTTTTTTTTGGTGAGCTCTGCGGGCTTGCCTTACTTGAGCTTATCTGGATAGAAGGTTCAAATGGTTGCTTGGAGGTACCAGGCTGTGCACAACATCATGCATTCCCTTAGATCTTTGCTGGGCAAAATAGGCTCACTCCGTCCTCAAAGTGCAACTGGTTCCTTAAAAAAAACAAAAGGTCAGAGAAATGCAATTTTTTGGGAATGCTCTGCTATAGAGCACTTTGAATTATTAGAGCGCGTTAGTGAGCCAGGAGGGGAAATTTGCTCTTGCTACCTTTGGGTGCAAGAATAAAGCTGATGCTTCCTGGGGAAGGAACCTTGGGTTTTGATGACACTGCAAGGAGCATGCTGGGCTGCATGGGTATGTGTTCACTCTTGCTGCGTGCTGGGGCTCTGCCCTTGGTGCTGCCTGTGTCTATCTGAGACTTGTGGTTCCTCCACATGGCTGATGGCTCTTGGCATTGGAAAGGAGCCTGCAGGATTTGGAGGTTTTCAGGGCTGGAAAAGCATAAATTATGGAAATGGAAGGCTGTCTAGTTCTCCATATTCTCTCCTTCAAGAAGAATAATGAAACCTAGCTGAACACTAGAGTGCAAGGAACCCAGTAGAGAAATGCTGATGCTATATACTGTTCTGAACTGCACTTGCAGTGCTCTGTGGGTGGTATGTGGGCTTCCTCCTAGCTTGCTGCGCATAAGAGCGGGGAAAGCAAGAAGGGAAATGGTTTCAGGCATGCTTGGTTTTTACACTGTTCCTTTCACGGCATGGTCTTTTCTTCTGGAGCGCCTTCAAGAGCCCCTGTGTCTGCTCTGAAATACAGTGTGGTTGGGAAGCCAAGGAACTTGTGCTGAGCCCATGCCTGAACAGCATTGCCATGGAGAACTGAGAATTTGTCACCAAACACCAAATCGATGGGATAAACAAAGAAATGGGTCACTTGAGACACAAATGTGCAGGGTTGTGCGGCAGCTTGGCAAACATAGTGCAGGCAAGGGCTGGGCAAGCTCCTCCTGTGCAGATGAACCCAACAGTGGTATGCTGCAGGAGTGTAAACTGTCGTCTTGTTCCCAGCTCAAATGCAGGGGACTTAATGAGTGTGATGAGAGAGGGCAAATATTTACACTGATGAGCTTGAGTAGGCAAATAAACCAGGCTTTTAACAAATGAGGCAAATATTATGCGTAGGCTCTATCTAATTCAAAGGGAAGTTTGTATTTTGGGCCTGGGCCTCTAAAGCTGCTCTGTTCATTCAACAAGCTTTGGCAAAATGTGTTGTCAAAGAGCATCAGAGACAAGGACATTCAATTAAGTCTGTGCAAACACCTACATTATTAGTAATCCCAAATTGGGATGGGGAAAGAGAAGGCTTCTTGTTAGCTTTGCAGTCACATTGGATTAAATTTGGCCTTGGTGGCAGGTTGAGACCAACTTTCTTGTTCTTGTGCAGCCCAAGGCATGATGACCCCCCCACCTCCATGGGCAGCTGTGCCAGTGCCTCACCACTCCTTCTGAGAAGAAATTCTTCCTAATATCCAATGTGACACTGCCCTGGCACAACACAAGGCCATCACCTCTTCTGTCTGTGGGACACTGCCGGTGCCAGGCAGGTCAGCCTGCTGCCTCCAGAACCTCAGTTTTGGAGATCCCACCTCAAAGAGCCCCCTTGCTCTATCCCAGATGGAAGTTAGGTCAAGCGCCAGCTCAGCAGCAATTTGGCACAGGCTGCTCCTGGTTGCTGGGGCTGCCCAAGCCTGCGGCTCCCAGCACCGCCGCTGCAGCCCAGAGTGCAAACTATTGATCAATGGGCATTACCAGCTCATTTAAACAGATGGGCTTTTAGGAGTGAATTAAAGGAAGTGTGGAACTAGAAAAGCATGAAAAATGTATATGATTCCTCAAGCTAATCACAGCAATAATGCATGTTTACTGACAAGGCTTTCTTCACGTAGTGAGCAACTTCTATTTATCCAATTTATCCATTTATCTGGAAAGCAGATATCACAGTAAACAATGACTTGGAGGCGAGTCCACCACCATAAATCAGCATTTTTCTGAGTGCTGAGGAGAACGACAAGCCTCAGTGTAAGAGCTCTGCGTCTTGAATAGAAATTACTCAGTGCTGATGCCCGAAAGGACACCGGCAGCCC
Organism: Numida meleagris; assembly: GCF_002078875.1. Lineage (NCBI taxonomy): Eukaryota > Metazoa > Chordata > Aves > Galliformes > Numididae > Numida > Numida meleagris. The sequence goes on along the minus strand of NC_034412.1, from coordinate 19,903,036 downwards.
TTGCACTAGAGGTACTGAATTTTATTTCCATTTCTTCTTCATCCACCAGGCTGTGAGTTAAAAATATTGTGTTCGCTTTGTGTTAAGGGAGGAGCATCTTCCAGCTGAGCCTCCCCATTGCTGGGAGGAAATGTTGGTGTATTCCTATTACTTCTCGTGATATCCTTCACAGTCAAATCACTTCTGATTCTCCTCTTTTGGCTAAAAGATTTCAGTTCTTCTGATGGCTCTCTGCATTGTGTTGTTCCAGTGAATTATTTTTCCTAACTGCCAAAATGTGAACAAATAGAGTGGGTGAGGAAAAAAAAATAAAGAAAAATCAAAATCTGACATGGTTGCAAAAATATTTACTTTCTTTGCATGAAAGGCGTCTGTGTGCTTTAATGTTTCTCATTTCAATAGAGAAAAACAATTTCTGCTTGTAATTAAATGCTTAGATAGAGTCTGCATCCAAGTTTGCCTTCCATAAACGGGAAGGCAATCAATGGCTTGCATCAGTGCTATTTGTCTCCTTCTTGCAGGTCTGCCTGATGAGAGAGCAGTCTACTACAAAGGGGAGAATCCTATTTGGGTCAAAAGGATGCATTTTTAGGAATGTAGGTTTCAAGTCCAAGCCTGCTGGTGATCTGTCCTTTCAGTCTCTATCATGTATTGAAAGATTCATTAACAAGCCATGGAAAAGGGAGAGCCAGGATGGGAGATGCAATGAAAAGCCTATTCGTTATCTCAGGAACATAAGACACATCTCACTAGATTGGTTTCCATTCTAAAGAACAAAACAAAATCCTTCACTTCTTGCCTTTAATGACGGTGTAGATGGAGACAGCCAACAATTTCCTCTCCTCATCAATTCGGATTATGAATTCTCATCTGGATACGGAGTCCAATTTTTGTAAGAAACGTTTGCCCACAGGACAGCAGATGTCAGACTGAACCGAGCCCTTCCTCACCGCTGTCCTCTGGGTGCTCTTTGCTTCAGTTAGCTGCCTACAACCGATTTCAAATTAATTATAGCACCATGGATCGACCTTCCCATTTTTTTTGTCCCACAGGCTGCCACGTGTCCATGGACAGCCCACGTTTTCTGGTAAGCTCTCTCGCAGACTTTGAGCCTCACGCTGAACACATGAGAGCATTTAGCGAGCTACATTTCACTACAAAACTTGTTCCTGGGTAGTGCTTGCACATAAGTATGTCATTGATGTTCCCCAAGCGCCAGCCTTGGCAGATGTGTAATGGGAGAGCGGCTGCTAATGCTCCGGCTTCCCTCCAGGATGCTGCTTGGGCTCAGGAGGGAGCGATGTAGCACATGTGCCAGCCCTGTGAGTGCATGCCGCTGAATGCTGGGTGGCCCATCATGAGATGGGGAGAGCTGGGTCCCCAGGATGAGAAAAGCCACTTCCTTGGCCTGGTAACCTGCTGAAACCTGGCACAGCTGTGGCAAGTGGATTATGGCAGCTTCTTGGGGAAGGCAAGATAGAAGGAGTTTGCAGTGAGCCTCGCAGCACAGCTCCATGAGAGCTCCTGCTTCTGTGTGAGGCTGATGAGCTAAAGGGGTTTTGGGATGGAAATGATTGAGATGGTTGTGATTGGGAGGGTCTCCTCCCACAATTCCAACATCCCTGTGTCCAGCAGCCATCACCTGGAGCACAACATCCAGATGTGGAATCCTCAGTACAGGAGAGACACGGACCTGTTGGAGCACATCCAAAGGAGGGCCACAAAAATGATCCCAGGGATGGAACACCTCCCTGTGAGGGCAGGCTGAGAGCTGGGACTGTTCAGCACAGAGAGGAGAAGGCTGTGAGGAGACTTGAGAGCAGCCTCTCAGTATCTAAAGGGGGGCTGTAGGAATAGACAGACTCTTCAGCAGGGTCTGTTGTGATAGGACAAGGGAAAATGGTTTCAAACTAAAAGAGGGGAGGTTTAGACTGGACATAATGAAGAAATTTTTTACAGTAATGGTGGTGAGGCACTGGCACAGGTTGCCCAGAGGGGTGGTGGATGCTCTGTCCTTGGAGACATTCGAAGTCAGGCTGGACAGGGCTCTGAGCACCTGATGGAGCTGTAGGTGTCCCTGTTCACTGCAGGGGAGTTTGGGCCAGATGACCTTTAAGCGTCCCTCCCAGCTCAAATGATGACTCCATGATTCTAAGTACAAAGACAGCTTCATAGGGTGGTAGGATACCCTTGGAGGAGCTTCTTGCACATCACAATGGCTATGGAAGGAGAAGTGAGTTTTGTTTTCCTTCACAGCTACCTAGCCTCCCTCCATCACCCTAGCCCCTGTTGTTTGGCTTCCCAGCCCTTATCCCACCTTGTGCCACCTCCTCTTCTGGATCGATTTCACCCTGCCCACCACGGACTATCCTTCCTTCTGCCCTTCCTCCTGGTTCCTGCATTGCTTTTCTTTCTGTTTACCTCACATCCTCAAGGATTTACCTTCCAGTCACAAACAGATCTCTACAGGAAGGGTGTGAACTGGCATTTTCAGCAGTTAATGGTTTGGACTAACATGGGGGGAATTTCCAAGACTCCACCCTTGACCTCAGCTGCTCTGCCAAACTGTGTGGGGTTTTTCCCTGGGGACACGGAAGCTCCTCAAGGTTGTAAAACTGTTTAAATACGATGAGGAGAAAACAAGTTTTTGCTTACTTCACTTTTCAAGGAAAGCTGAAGCCTGCCAGGCACTCAGCCAAGGGAGCCACAGCCCAAAGAATTAAAATCTAGAGAAATCATAAGCGGGTTTTTGTACAGCGGATTGTCAGGAATCTGGAAATAGCAATATTGGTTCCTGTCCCACATAATAACAAGCAGTAATAATTGTGCCCCGTATATGTGTTCTCATTTGCTCTTTCTCTCTCAGAAACTAGCATTTAAAAAGATAGATAATGAAGATACGTTCAGAAAGTAAGAATTCTGAATTTATTATTGTTATATATTATTCATATAATGGCAGCACCCTAAGTTGTCTCAGCACTGTGCAGAAAGAGAGGAAGATAAAGCCTCTGGCCCAAAGAAACTTCTAAATAAATGGAAATTAAGTTTGGATCTGTGCGAGTGTGTGTATGTGTGCGTGTATAATTTTTAGGCATTACTGAAGAAACTGTAGGGGGAAAATTGAATTATACATCAGCTTATTCACCAACAGAAAAAATAAATGGGCAAGCCTGCATGCTCTTGATAACATTTTAATAATTTACAAACTCAAATTTCATCCTGGGAGTGACTTTCATGAGAAGTAAGAAATCCTGTGACTGTAAACACAGCTGGAAGTCAGCAGGAAATCGGGGCAGAAAATCCCCTCTGCACGGGGAAGGGGGACGGCTTGTGCTAGCTGTGGGAATGGGTGTCCTGTAGGAAGGGACACTGAGATAGGGCAAAGTGCTGGAGCCCTCAGCCCCATGGTTCCACTCCTGCTGCCACTTTGTGCTCGTCCTTCTGCCCTCCTGGGGCATGCACATGCTCCATGTGCAAAGTTCCCTGCAAATGCAGCACTACCCCCTTGCTCCACCGCACGAGGATGAGGGTTGGTGCACCCCCAGCACTGCCCTCGCCACCCTTGGCAATGCTTCAGTGCAAACACAGCTACTCACTGTTTGCTTTCTGCTTCTTGGGCTGAATTTCCTGGTGGTTTTGGAAGCAGGCAGCACAGCCAGAAGTTGGGATGCCAGAGGCAAAGTGTATGGAGGCACCACCTGTGAGGTGGCACCAAGCCGCCATGTCCTCCAGCAGGCACCTCCCCACTGCTCCTGCTGAGGGCAGGCAGCAGGTATTTCTGTTCAGAGAAAGCTCTGTTGGAAAGTGCCTCCTTTGAAAGCCACCCTGGCAGCAGGAGCTGGGGGCTTTGTTCAGCTTCAGGGAGCACTTCTTTCTCCTTCCCCATTCATATGGATGCCAGGCACACTGACATCCCTCTCTCCCTGCTGCTTGGTGCCCCCTCCTGCATGTCCTCATCCTGTCGCTGGGGCAGTTCCAGCCATGGAGCCTGCACAGCTTCTTGTCAAATGCAATGTGCTGTCCCACGCTTTGTTCTCCCAAGGAAGCCATGACACAGCATCCCTTGGCCAAGCTTGCCCGCTCTGGCATGGAGACTGCTGTAGCAGGAAGCAGAAGTAGATCCAGGCTGAGAGGGCAGCGAGGATGGAATATCAGCCAAGGAGAGCCACCTGCAGCTTCCACCCAACAGAGAGCGGCCACGTGCAGGGAGAATTCAAGGTCACAGCCAACCCAGCTCTCTGCTTTGCTAAGCGTGGGGTTTCCCTCATTCATTAGCAATGGCATTATTAGCAACGTCCCTCAGAGCGCTGTCGGATGCTGGTATCTCTTCCTGCCCTGAAGAAAGGCCGCTGGCTTTATTCATAAATGATGGCCCTGATTGACATTCCTGGTGCCTCCTGCTCTGGGAGCAGAGCAGCACCTGGGCTATGGGAGCCACTAGATGTCAGGGTTACTCTGCCACAGCCGCACCGCCTGCCAGATGTGGCACAGCTGGCCCTGCGCTGGGGCAGATGGGTTCCCCATGTTCCCCAGGGTGCTGGGAGGCACACCCAGAACCAGGGGAAAGCCCAGAAGAAAGTGGGATGAGGAGCTTGTCCCCAGGCAGTACAGAGTGGAGCACTCCCTCCCTCCCTCTGGAAACAATGGGAACATCTGGTTTGTCCAATGAACCATCAGTGTTGGAGGAACCCCGCCTCGAATGGACAAAAGCTGCTCTTCCAGTCAAGAAAGTGCATTTATAGTCAGAGTGGGTTTGGATTAGCAGATGGCCACAAATCAAACCATCACCCTAATCCCCAGCTAGCCATTACTGGGAGTGTGGGCACTGTGAGCTCCTTGGCTGGGAACACTCGGCACCACTCAACCCCTTAGCTCCCCTCCTCCCTGCTTAATTTCCTCAACACCAAAGCCTGATGTTTTGAGAGGAAAAAAAAAAGTCAGAAAATGCTCAGATTTTACAAAGACTTCATTTTTTTTTTCCTGAGCTTAAAAGCAACGTAAAACGTGGCATTTAGGTGAAACTGCACAATTTTCTGAAAAGTACCAGTTGTTTTATTAGATTTATTCTAATAGTGCAAGCTGAGTTCATCTCATAAATAAGGATTATAAAAAGCTCATTTGAATGTATTAGAAACGAAAGGAACTTATTTTATTGTAAGCAGGAGAAATGCAGCAGTGTCAGCGTGAATGGAAGAGCTTCTCTTTCCCTGCAGATACCTACTCCCCAGGCTGGTGTTAAACAGCAGACACAGGAGTACTCAAGCAGTGGTAGGTCAGCTGCTCAGCTGCTTTCTGGCTTCAATTATCCAGGGCCGACACCCAGATACTTTAGAAAATGGTACCAGACCCTCAGCGTTTGTATATTTTCCTGCCCCACTTGAAGACTCATGCTGACCTCTGGAAGAGATATGCAGCTTCATATCACTTACAAAACCTTTTCATCCATGCTTATGGTAACAGTGGACTTCTGACTACTCGCTTAATGCCTGAGCATTTTTTTAATCTTGCAGTGTTCTTGGGCTGAATGACTCTCTGAGGTGAGAAATCCCACAAACTAATTGCGCTGTGTATGAAAATTTATTTTCCCTTTATCAGTTTGAATTTTCCACCTTTATGGGAAAATGGGTTATTTATTAGGAAAAAATAACTCCATGGCATTTTGCAGTTACAGCCTCTCAGATCACCTTCTCACTGGAAGAATCAACAATTAAAGTTGGCTCCGAGTTATATCACTACTTAGTCATGATAGATATGCAATTTCATAGTTTTCATTATAGAAAATAGGCACCAAAGTACATCAATAAACTACATAATGTGAAGGAATAGTGATAAAAGCATGCTATTAGATTTATTAGTGCTAATCAGAAAGAAAGCATCTATGGTTACTCATTGATAATATTCAGTAAAAGAAAGCAGTTTTCTAGGGTGACTGATTTTCAGTGATATGGGATCACTGAGAAGGGAGTCTAAAAGCAAATGTCAGACCTTCCTCACTCACTGAGCACTGCTGCTAAAGCAAGGAAAAAACCCTTGGATGAGATCATACAATTAGCATTTTTATTGTAGACAAGGGCAAGGGAGAATAGAGTGGCAGCAGATGAGGAATAAGGAATGGAGAAGATGGTGAAGGTCTGGATGAACATTTATGGATAAGACAAGAAGGTTTCTTTGGATGGGCTCCAATTCAGCAGTTTGTTGCCATTTTAGATTGAGGTAAAGCTAACAAATTGGTCATAGAGAATGGCTGTGTTATCTAACTACGGGGAGGTCATGTGAGATTGGAGGGGAAGAAAGTAAATGTAGATCTCCCTCAAATTCACCAGGGTAAATTTGGAGAAACCAAGGAAACCAGTTAGCAACTTGCTGGAAAAGCTGGGGACCTCAAAGTTAGGAGGCAGTCTGGAAGATGTCTGACAAGTAACAGGGAAAATATATCTGCAAAAAAGTCCAGATATGACAGGATGAGTAACCGCCTCTAAAAATATATGAGCAGTAAGCTGAGAACCTACAGAAGGGATCAGAAAATGACTGCTCATTAAAGAGAGATGTGACACAGGTTGGGAAATATACAGAGAAAATGAAAATTGAGAAATTCAAACTGAACTGGAACTTGCAAAATATATTAAAACCTCTAACAAAAGTCTGTCCCTAGAGCCTCAGTTCTTCCTTGTTCTTACCTTGTGTAGCTAGAGATTGTAGTTAATCTAAATAGGACCAAACGGAAAATGAATGTGTTTCTAGGCATTATGTTGAAGAGTGAAATGAAGGCAAAGTGGTTCTGCAGTGCCGGAAATGAGCTGGATGTGGAATGAAAACCTCAGTGCAACCATATTGGTGGGATGAGGTGGGAGACACCTGAACTCCAAGGCCCTTCCTTTGCTGCTGGAGGTCTTCTAACAAGGGCTGGATGTCTATCTTGCTGGGGCATCATCCAACCGGAGAGCAAAGGCAGAGTGTGCATGTTTGAAAGAGCAAAGCAGTGACTGGAACAATGACAGACACAACATCCTGAGTGCAGTCCTACGCACAGTTGTAGAGCAGGAGGAAAAAATTGATGATTTGGACGAAAAACATGGAAAACCAAGGAAAAACAGAACATAGGTCTCAAACTAGAAAGCCTTCCAACCAGCCTTGCCAAAGCTGAGCACTGTTGATACCACATGGCACTTCCTGATGGTGAAGGGGACCCCTCCAGGACCTACAAAGCAGATAATCCAACAGCAGTGACCATCCACTCCCTCTGCTTCAAGCACTCTTCCCACCTCTTTACTTTCAACAAGATCCCGTCGTACAGTGAGCCATGAAACCTGCACCTGGAAATTAAAGCAAGGCTTATTTGTACTTTCTCACTAAGGCACCAGGGTCCCTCCCTCTGGCTGCTGCCCCTTGGCACGTGGCCATGCCAATCCGTTTCCCCATGGCACACATCACAGATGGGCATCACCTCGCTCAATGGGTGCCAGTGTCATCTGGCATCGCGGTGAGTTCAGCCCCAAGCCTGCTGGCCTAATTGCAGTGGGGAGGACAGATGTTGGCAGAGGCATCTGATTGAAAAACATACAGAATTTAGCCAGACTACAGGATTTCTCTGTGGTATGGACAAATATTGACTGGGGCTCCTTCCAACAGCCTCCTCTCTTAATAGATGCTCTAACATCGAACACGAGCGCTGACAAACCGGTGCAATTACTCACCACGTTACTAATCGCACCATTTCCCTCTCCTTGTTATTGATTTTGGAAACATTGTTTGAAAAGAGAGAGGGAAGAAAAAAAAAAGGCCTTCATTCCCTGTAATACCTAAATGGAAATTTAATCCCTCTTCCATCCACCATCCCTTCTCTGCATTTATTTTCAGGACACATTTTGATTGTTTTGTTTACTGCTCACAGTGTTTATGATTATTTTAATAGAAAGTGTTATGCGATACATTTTGTATGAAGGTCACTGCATAGACATTCTCAATAAATGCTTTATTCTAGCAGTGCTGATTCATAATGAATTCATGCCAGCCTCTTGCAGGGGGTTCTCTCCATTTCCAGACAGGGGTCCAGTTGTAATCTGACATTAGCAATGTGCTGAATAAATAACATTATCTGCAGCAGCATTTAGCAGTTGCTGCAAATAGTTTAGAGGCCACTGTGAAGTTGCTCAGGCCTATTGTTTCACTCAGAGGTTAATATACTGTCAATAAGCAGAGACACAAATGATGCTGGAGCAGTTGGCTCCCTAGCAGCCGGAGATGCAGTAAAGGGAGGATTTTGTCTTTTCTCCAGCTGCATAAGTAGTCGTGCATGCCTTAGGCATTCCCCTCCGCTTGGTGCCAAGCTCCAAATGAGCCCTGAGACGCTGGACCTCACTAACAGAGGATCCAATCTGGTTTTCTTAAGTGCTCTTCTTCCCCCCAAGGCTGTCACTCAACCTGTTGAATCATCTGCCTTCCATTTCCTTGACCTGCTCTTGACCCTCTCTTGGCCATCAGGTCCCCGCATGGCCCTGATTTCTGCTCTTGTCCCCTCTGCCATTGAGCCCATGTGGACTGATAGCAGTCACTGTACCTTCTGGCACAGCCAGCATGCAGAGGAAGCCATCTCCTGCTGCTTGTCTGAACCAGCTTCTGCTCACTGTTGTTATCCTATTATTCTCACATAGGAAGGGGGGATTTTCCAGGGATACCAGCAGATTTGGGGCTCAGGTTGCTGTGGAAAACTTTGTACAGCCTTTGCTCTGTTCCAGCATGGTTTTCCTGCTCAGTTGTCTGTATATGCAAAGGGAAGGGTCCTGCTGGCAGCTCCTATATGTGTGCACATCTTTGCTTCCTGTTTGGAAAAGCCAGACCTAAACTGCATTAGGACACCTTGCTCTTCCTTCCTTCCTTCCTTCCTTCCTTCCTTCCTTCCTTCCTTCCTTCCTTCCTTCCTTCCTTCCTTCCTTCCTTCCTTCCTTCCTTC